>NW_015505959.1:156183-161133 GCF_001515645.1 Sinocyclocheilus grahami
ATATAGGAAACATATATTTTTATTATATATATATAGTAAAGTGTAGAGTATAATAAAATATATAAAATAGAGTATTTTAATTTATTTTTATAAACATGTTTTTATATATATATATTTGTTTCCTAACAATATATGTAAAATTCAAATAAATTTAAATAAATAATACAATTTATAAATTATATTTTTAAATATATTTGTATAAAAAAACATGTTTATAAAAATAAATTAAAATACTCTATTACAGTGATGAGAATCTAACAAGAATCAATCCTGAAAATAATCTTTTCAAAACTACTAAATATATAAAAAACACTAACTTTATATTGAAAATTACTATATAATATTAGTTTGCTACTTTAGTTAACATGAACTAAAAATGGTAAATACTGATAAAGAATGTATTAATCTCAGTTCATTTTAACTGAGCAACATGAACTAACAATGAACAGTTGCATTTCTATTAAGTAATGTTAACAAAGTTATATACATACTGTAACAAATGTATTGCTCATTGCTAGTTAATGTTAGCTAAAGCATTAATTAATGTTAACTAACGGAACCTTATTGTAAAGTGTTTTTTTTTAAATATATGTATGATTATTAGTTTCCTGAAAAACAGCATCTTTCTGTGAGCATCACACACTCATCTCATCTACCACAAAACAAACCGGCATGATCACACAGTCTGACACACAGGATCAGAAACACCCTGAACCTGTAAAGAGACAAGTTAAAAGAGGCTTTTCTCTACTCGTGATCACATCTCACCGCAGGATCAAAGCAGAGCTCATCAGCGTCACACACAGACAGATGAGAGACGACGGAGGACAGAGGAAGCGTGACTCTTGATAGCCGGGGTTAGGCTGTGCTCTTTAAGCACACACGTCTCTGACACTTACTGCTGGCTTTTACATCAAGCCTGAGGAAAACCGCCATAAAGCTAAACCATTACGATTCACAAGAAAGCCTGGAGATATCGAATCAAAAACAGATACAGATCATCTGAGACTGCAGGGGTTTCATGTATTATTATTATAAATAATAATAATAATAATAATAGTTATAATAGTTATATGAAAATAAGTATAGTATTATAAGCATAAACAATAAAATAGTAATAATAAATATAATAATAATAATAATTATTATATTACTAAATATGCATAATATTTATAAGCATAAACAATAATACATAATAAATAAAAAATTTATGACTATAATAATAATAATAATAATACTACAATGATGATAATTATATTATTAATTAACAAATAATACTTATAATAGTTATAATTATTAATATTTATAAATATGTATAATATTTATAAGCATAAAAAACAAAATAATAATAATTATTATTATTATGGCTATAAATATGTATAACATTTGTAAGCATAAACAATAAAATAATAATTATTATTATTATTAGAACAATTATAAAAAAATAGTTATTATATGGTTGTAATTATTTAATGATTTATGACTATAAACAATAATATTAACAATAATGTTACAGCCTCTTTAGGATGAATCGCTTTGTTGTACTCCTCATTTGTAAGTCACTTTGGATAGAAGCAGCTGCTAAATGAATACATCTAAAAACAATGAACAGGGCCTGTCCAAGCAGATTTTTTCATTCGAGCTATTTGTTTTATAAAAGGTAATTTTGCAAGATCAAAATTACAAAGTGAAGTCTGTGACAGCGATGACACTGACTTAGAGCCGAGATGATGTAAACCTCTTCACATGAGACATGAAAACACATTTGACAACTACAGGAGAGAAAGGAAACAAATATGCTTGAGATGAGAATCATGAAGAAGGCTCTTATTCAACATTGGTTTCATTTATGAAGAAAAGAGCAGGTTAAAGTGATGTGACCCAGAGGTTTCATTACATTATCTCCTCCTGACTTCAGTCTCTTCTCAATATTAGCTCTCTGCTCTAAAGTGATATTGCTCTTCAGTCTAAAAGCACTGACGCTGCACAACGTTTCCTTTCATTCCATTTATTATCGCAGGACATTTAGGGGGACTTTGAGAACACACTCCTAATACTGGTATAAGACCATGGTGCAAACCTACAATCAATGAAAGAAATTTAGCAGATAGCGATATGGCGATCTGGCCATATTTCACCCCAAAACCTAATGAAAGATTACAGTGAACTCCAAAAGTCTGATGTCACATTGAAATGATCTGATTTCAAATGTAATTTAAACCAGAAACAAATGAAAAATAAATAAATAAACATAATAATGTAAAAGGAAGAAACAATATTTTGTATATGATTTAGAAATTAAGAACATAATTATTAATATGTGCAATAAATGTATATGACATTTTTTATTCTATTTTATTATAATTATGTATAATGATAATGCTATAATAATTAATAATATAATTATTAGACATTATTCAGGTTATATAATATATAATATTATAATATTATATATTAGAAATAGATTGAATATTATATTATATATTAAAAATAGATTGAATATTATATTATAAATAGATTGAATATTATATATAATATTATAACATTATATATTATAAATAAATTGAATATTATATATAATACTATATATTATAAATATATTTTATATTATATATAATATTATAATATGTGACCTGTGCTGGCAAAATGAGTCACAATGTGCTAATTTTCAAAAATGAGTTATTTTTCTTTCCACAATATCCATAAAAAAAAAACCTTCAAAATTATGTATGATTTGTTGGAATCGACCAAAATATGACTGAGCTATCAATTTTGTGAAAAATCGAGTTTTCTCAAGGCTCCAAAGCAAAATCACCTAGCAACGTTGCATCCACTTCTTTTCTTAATAATAATAATTACTACATTAATAATCACAATATAGCTATTTTTTATTTTATCTTTGTTATTAAAAATTAGAACAAAGATGTTTTTCATGAAATATCAAGCTAATTTTCTCATTAAAATAAATGCTAAAAATATCCCATTCTCAATACATTTTAAAATATATTCATATAAAATTATATCTTTAAATTTAAATAAATATATAACTTACATATTTGTTAATATTTGATGTTTTTAATTGATCCTTAAAAGGGTTCTCATACAGTATTTTTAGTAAATAGAGTATAATCAAATCGGTCAACTATCAGAAATGTACCAAAAAAATTGCACACTGCATTTAGTTGCATTATGGGTATAAGACTTTGAAAGCATGCTTAATTGTCATGGAGGAGTCCTAAAACTCTCTTTCTTTATGTGACACATTCTCCCTCTGTTGATGCTGAGCTGAAACATAACCTAGAGGTTTTCGTAAGACTCACCCAGAAAGAGAAAACTGCAGACAACTCTTGTGAGACACAATTACTCCAGGGTTATTGCACCTGATTTCACAAACGGCTGCTTTTCTGCCTCTGGTCACATCACACCATCATACAGTATGTGTCTGATGACCGAATCTGAAGATCCAAATTAGGGTCATGAAACACGAGCGCAAACATCCAATTTATTTTTAATCAAAAGTAGGGATGCACCGATACCGATACTGGTATCGGTATCGGGCCCCGATACTGGTCTCCTGTACTCGTACTCATTAAAATGCCCCGATACCAAACGCCGATACCACACAGCATGTGATAAGCGCCATATTCAAACAAAGAAACACCGACAACAGAACAACAGACAGCAGAAAGGAGTTAAGGATATATACTACGAAGTATATGTATGCAATGAACATAATATTAAACATTCAGTACTAACACCTGTATAGCTGATAAACAAAGCACACTGAGTGGATTGAGCGCGCGGCGGTGGAGATGCGCGAGCTTGTCGAGTGAATATATCTTTCTCACAGACATAACTGGAAAGTTTGTAGTTCGGTCGGATATGTCAAAAACAAGTAAGTAAAACAATGCACAAGTTACTTAACGGTAGGGAGAAAGAGACAGAGACAGAGACAGAGAGAGAGAGAGCGCGCACACTTCTGTTGTGTGATCTTTGATGTTCACTCACTTAGTACACATCATTTGGATTAAAACTAAATCGTAAAAAATAAGACCATTTATAGGGGCATTCACTATAAACATCATTTATTTTCAACCTTAGGCATACATGACTTTCTGGCAAAAGTGAATCTAGCAGCCTGTGTGAAATGCACTAGACTGTACTATTCTGCATCAGTACAAATACCTGCACGCGTTGCGCATCTTTAGCTTGCTTGAGTGTTTCTGCATTATATGAGTGACTTTGGAAAATAAATCGCAGCACGTTTCAGATGAAAAAAAAAACGCGACTTCTATATCTGAAAATATCACAGTTAGGAGATTTATAACGAGGGGTTCCCTGCATTATTACAGCAAAGCGCGTGATTACAGTACTGAGCCGCTGCAATGGAGCAGCTCTAAAGCTATTAAATTAAAGATGATGTACCATAGAGCAATGAACAGTGAAAGTAACAAAAACTTGTAAAATACATTTTAGTGTGAAAATAACCGAAGGATATACAGTCAAACCAAAAATGATTCAGAGACCAGATATAATTTTTGATATTTTTTTTTCTAGTGGGTGCAGGACACTATAGTTCATTTATGTAAGTGAGGATAGCAAAATAAAGTAAACTGACAAATCATACCCAAAAATTATTCACACAGTGGACTACCAGTAAAATTGATACAAATTTGGATCTAAAAATTATTCAGACCGAGTCTGGGGGAAAAAACTGAAGTTCAGGTTTGCATGAAGCTGGATGACAGCATGCCCAGGAGACTACAGACTGTCATTGAGGCTAAAGGTCACCTGAATAAGTATTCATAGTTGTGTAAATACTGTCATACTAACAGCTGTCTAATTTTTGATTGATTGTAATCCATTACATACCTTTCTATCAAAGTTATCTAACATTATCAAGCTGAATTTGTTCTGACTCCGTTTAACTCTGAGTTCTTGTTATATTTT
>NW_015505959.1:161183-162985 GCF_001515645.1 Sinocyclocheilus grahami
TGCTAACAGCTGTCTGAATAATTTTTGGTTGATTGTAATCTATTACATACCTTTCTATCAAAATTATCTGACATTATCAAGATGAATTTGTTCCGACACAGTTTAACTCTGAGTTCTTGTCATATTTTATTACCATTTTCTAAACTATAGCGAATAAACTGTCATAATGGGAGAAATGTTGAAGGTGTCTGAATACATTTTGGGTTGACTATCTATTTGACAAATGAAGTTAACCAACTAACATTATACATACTCTTTTTGTTTCTGTACCCAATATTTCAAATATGTACAAATGCAATAAAAATATCGGTATCGGTACTCGGTATCGGCAAGTACCAAGAATAAAAGTATTGGTATCGGGCGAGTACTGGAAAAAGTGGTATCGGTGCATCCCTAATCAAAAGCAAGAAAATGGAGGAGAATTCTGCTCATCTCGGCCTCTGCTGAATTCAGTGGATGGAAAACTACTACACGATGAAAATTAGCATGTGTTTTGTGAGATTACAGCCTTTTCCTAAAGATCATTAGAGTAATTAGTCTTAATTACAGCCGTTTATGTCAAATTGAGAACTGAAGCCTTATTTAACAAGTTTCATTACATTTCTGATTGTGTTTTGAAAACAACTGGAAAGAAAAACAAAATAAGAAAGAAAGACATACATTGTGTGTAATGAGAACATGCATTTATTGCAAGCAAATACTTAAATAATTTTTTTTTAAAACAAACTGTTTACTGCAGTTTAAAATGTTTGTTTTAAAATATGTAAATACATATTTTGCATTTAGTCTATTTTAAAATATATTTAAAACAAAAACAAACGGTTCACTGCAAAATCAGCAATAGTAATAATAAAAAATGTTTTATTATTTATTTATTTATCATTTTAAATTATAATAATACCAAAAACGATAAATAGGACATCATTAAAATGATTAAAAACATTAACAAGTACTAAAAGGCACCAAAATAAAAATATTAAAAAAAATTGATAATTAATATATGAAAATTATACAAAATGTGCAATCTTCCTACAAAAAGTTGATGCAACAACAAAGAACAATACAAGGCGGCTGTTTCATAAAATTTCCGATTGTGTTTTGATGTGTAATGACGTGAATTCAAAAAAGAAAAATATTGGTAATCTCATCAAGAACAGCCTAATTAGGCAAGAAGAGACTGTCTGACCATTAGGTAAAGTGACCAATCACAGTTTGTTTAGTTTTTACACTCTGTTCAACTATCTGAAATAGTTGATATCATAATAATACACCATTGAAAACGTATTTCAAGCCCACGATTGGCTGGACAGAAAACACTGAAGAAATGATTGGAAATGTGTGTCTAACTTTGTTCCTCAATATTGCTCAGTGGAAAAGATGTGTTTTGCCTCTCTGACGATGTTAACAAAGCGAAGTCTTACGAATGCATCATTTGCATAATTTAAACTTCAATCACAAAAACAAATAGTTAACTGGCGCATTTCATGAAAACAACAGAAAGCGTCTTCCTGTGCAGGAGTGATCTGCATGCAAACAGGTGGAGAATAAATGACAATCACAGACAGAAAGAGAGAGTTCGAGATGAAACAGAAACAGAAACAGAAACAGAACGATGGCATGTTCACTGCCCATCTCTAATCACACTCAATAATGAGAGAGAGAGAGAGAGAGAGAGAGAGAGAGAGAGAGAGAGAGAGGGGGACAGAGCTGATGATTTTATAGTGTGAAGGTAGGGGTAGGCGATAGAGCTAAAAATTTACATTTCAATATACTTCCAAATTTTGATATTCAGTATATAATTA
>NW_015505959.1:163022-168201 GCF_001515645.1 Sinocyclocheilus grahami
GCGCGAGCATGCATGCGCACACACACACACACACGATGCGCAAAACTCCGCATTTGAAATCGCATCATATGACCCCTTTAACATTGTTGCATTTGCTTTCAAAAAATATAAAAAGGTAGCACATACATGCACTTATAGCAATAGCAAAACAGCTATTGTTAGAAAAGTACATCATTTAAAAAATAATAATAAAGACAGTGACCACTTACTGCTTTTTAATAAATTAACGCAAAAATTTAAAAATAGAAAAAAATAGAAATCACAATAGAAAATATAAAAAATAGAAATATTTTCTAACAATATGTCTTTACTGTCACTTTTTACCAATTTAACACATCTTTGCTGAATAAAGAATTCATTTCTTTTAAAAATAGAAAAAAAAAATCTGCTGACCCCAAACTTTTGAACGGTAGTATATATTGTTACAAAATATTTATATTTTGAATAAATGCTGATATTTTGAACTTTGTATTCATCAAAGAATGACGAAAAAGGTATCACAGGATTCAAAAAAATATTAAGCAGCAAAAACTGTTTCCAACATTGATAAATCAGCGTATTAGAATGATTTCTGAAGGATCATGTGACACTGAAGACTGAAGTAATGAAGCTGAAAATTCAGCTTTGATCACAGAAATAAATTATATTTAAAAAATATATCAAAATAGAAAACGGTTATTTTAAATTGCAATAATTTTTATAATTTTACAGTTTATCCTGTATTTGTAAAAGTAAATGCAGCCTTGATGAGCAGAAGAGATTTCTCTGTGTGTGTGTGTATATATATATATATATATATATATATATATATATATATATATATATATATATTAGGGCTGTGCAATATATCACAAATGTACACATCGCAATATGCATATCGCTACAGCTTGCAATATTTGGGGCCATGAACAATAGACAAATAACTTTTATAGCTTAAATAAGAATCAGTGCATATTGAACTCAAAGAGTAAATACTCAGCAGTGTTGTATTTTTCCTTTTTAATATTCAGTTCCTAAACTCATGTTAAAATTATTACACTAATGTTAAAATGACATTTTTATATAATGCTAGAGTAAAACACTACCGTTCACTTTCAGAAGTTGTTGTAAGGGTGCTTTCTTCTCACAAAAAGTGAAACATGTATGCTAGTTACAGTATATTAGAAAACAGAATCAGAATGAGCTTTATTTACAACTTAAGTGTGCACAAACACAAGGAATTTGTTGTGGTTTTACAGGAGCTCTTGATACATACATACATACAAATAACCATATATATATATATATGACACAAGATAGTTATAGAAGTTCATAGAACTGATTCAGCAACAACAGAGTAAAACATAACTTTAAGCATTATCGTATCGCATATCGAATATCGCATTATTTTATGAGTTATTGCATTTTTCTTCAGTATCGCACAGCCCTAATATATATATATACATATATATATATATATATACATATATATTAATTTAATTTAATAATAATTTATGCATTTAGCAGACGCTTTTATCCAAAGCGACTTACAGTGTAATTGTATTTGTGCAAAAAGCCGATCGCTAAGTTACGCCCCCAACAGATGACAGGTGCGTCACGAGCCGTCACGAGAGAGCGCCAGAATTCAAATAAACAATATTCCGCGTATATTTGACTTTTTAAGTGGATGGTCTCATTCTGTTTGTGACACAGTATGCTACAAAACCATGTTGCTTTTTACTACCAAGATGCAGTTTTATGAGCGTAAGTTATTCCATAACAGATACAAACAATAACTGTCCCCGAAGAAATGAGACGTAAACAAGGGAATAACCATCCATATTACAACGTTATTGCTTCGTTGGACTAAAAGTACTCTATGGGATGTTGTTCAGTGGACCCTTACCTTTCTAACTAAACCGGGATGTACAGCTGTGGATGCGTTTGCGACTCGTTATTACGATGAATCTGTTACGTACTGCGTTTTGATTATGCTTGTTTTGATGTGTACTGCTTACACAAATTTAGCAAATACATTCCTTATAAGCTTTCCATTGATAAACAGCCATCTATCGTCGATGCTTGAGGCTTAGACCTTTAGAATGATATATAGTTTGTCAAGATTAATTATGTCCCTTTCAACGTTGACACGTGCACACAAAGAGCGTTCAGTGCGCCGGCGTCCAGGTGCGGTTAACAGGTTAAATGGCCTTTGCACTTTGTTGGTTATAATGAAAGCATTTGAAAGCTTGTAGAATAATAAGTGAATGGAACAAAAACAATTGTTTCCATTGTTTCAATTGTTCACAGAATGCTAACTCATGGCCAGCTGTGAACAGCCCTGGCTGCACACTGTATTTATTCAGTCAGTTTATATAGTAATAACTGAAGTGAAGCTGATTTTGAAGTCCTGACCCTCAACAGCACCTCAAGCCCAAGGACGCTGGCAGGCTGTTTGGATGGACCACACTTCAGATGTCAGCGATGTCCAAATAAACAATGCATGTCTGCTATTTATAGAAGAGAAGGCAAAAGGGTCAATATAACTTTGTGTTGTTTCTCTGCAACTGTCAGAGACAGAAATAAAAAAAGTCAAGATCAAGGTGAACATCAGCGTGACATGAAGGTCTCTCAGCATTGGTGGAGGAGTTTATATGTGTGCCACACGTTTGCATTAGTCTGTCTGAGCTGAAAGTAGTCTTTTGTCGACATTATTTTCCTCGCCATTTATGTAAAGAAGCACAGTTTCAACCAATCAGCCATCACAGTAAAGTATGATTCAATGTGTAAAACAAAAACAAATAAAATAATAACAGAATTAACATGCATTTAATTAATTATTTTACTCTTGTTTTAAATTGTATTTTTATCATTATTTTATGCAATGCAATTTTGCACACAGCATTTTTAAACATTCATATACAAAATATATAACATAATAAAATATTTATAAAATTAATATAAATAAATACATAATACATTTAATAGAATAATGACAATAATAACATTTTCAACTGTGTAAAATCATATATAATTCAAACATTACACAAGAAAATATTTAAAATATGTATGGAATATATTTACATAGATATATAAATAAATATACATTAAATATAAGTAAGAAATTCATAATAAATATATATTCAATCCTCGCCCCTCCTCCGTCCAACAGGATGTTTTTTCGCACCCGTTTCTTTCACTGACAAAACGATACAATTATAATCTCATTTCAATTCAAACTCATCATTGACTTCATTCAGTCGTTTGGGAATAAGGTACGCATAGGCTCTCATCCAAGGACTCGTTTTATGTGGACGACTGCTGAAATGAGTTATTGAGTTATTGTGAGTACTGGAGCGAATCTCAAGGTAGGAGAGAGAAACGGAGAGAACAGAGTGATACAGAACGGCTCTCGATTCAGCATGTTTACACTAATACTTCCACAGAAATGTGGATCAAATATGAAATGCTAAATATACATGACTTGTGAATTAACCCAGGGGTGGCCTTAGTCATTCAATTCCACCATTTTTAACACTTTACATTAAGTTTTCATTAGCTACATTAATTAACATGAACTAACATTAAGATTAATAAATGATTTAGAAGCATCTATTTACTAACAGATTACTCAAATCAAAAGTTGTATCTGTTAATATTATTAAATGGGCCTGAGCCGACATGAACTAACAATGATCAGTTGTACTTTATAAACTAACATTTACAAACATGAATAAATACTGTAACAAATGTATTGCTCATTGTTAGTTAACTAATAGGGCCTTACTGTAAAGTGTTATGCAATACTTTAATAAATAATTATTTAATGTAATTTTGTATATATAATATTGCATATGTAATATATTTGCATATATAATAAATTAAATATAAACTATTATTATTATGATTATTAGTTAACATTTTTGATAATATAAAATCACAATTCAAATATTATATATGAAAATATGATAAATAATATTATAGGATTATTATTATATGAAATATATTTAAATAAGCAAAGATTTACATATGGACAGGCTCAAGTCTTACAGACTAAAATCCACACAAATCTAAATACTGCAATTTTTATTTTATATTTAATTTAATTTAATTATTTTTTTTATTCTTTTATTTTAGGAGTCAATCCTTATTATGTAGACAGATAAATAAGTTCTGGAACAGAGATACTGTTTTGATATTTACATTTTATTTTGATAATTATTTAATGTAATTTTACACAAAATTTTCATATATAATAAAATACTTCTAAATGATATTTAAAAATAAAAAATATAAACAATAATATATGTATTATTATTATTATTGATCATATAAAATCACACATAATAAAAATATTATATATGACAATATTAAAATATTTATGGAATATATTTAAATAAATACATATTTACATATGGATAGGCTCAAATCTAACATACTAAAGTCCAATTATAGGCCTTTTTTTTCCCCGAACTCCAAGGCCAAGCTCATTACAGAGAACAGAGATAATGTATTTTACCTTCAATATTATCTCTACGTTACAGCATCCTGTGTGACTCTTGACTTATATGTCTTTATTGCAATGATTTTGTGCTGCCAATAAAGAGTGAAGCTCAGAACCTCATGAAGACGGTTTTAATTTACACTCTGCAATAGATTCAAATCCCAGAACAATATGAGCTTGATCTGCGGAAATTAGTTCTGATGAAAACACCGTCACATGCAGACACAACCACAATGGTACATTCTCCCATGAGTACCTAAAAATGGCCCCTTTTCTCCCATCAATATGATTACAAATGGACTGCTGCTCTAGTGTACCGTACATGTGCCTGCAATCACTGCAAATGTAAAATCAAGCAGGCACGCAAGCATCTTCAGTCCAATAAATATTCCAAACTCTGATTGGTGTTAAGATTCAACATGTCTCTAATTGGTTATGGAACAAGAGCAAGCTCAACAGACAGTGTGTGTTTGAAAAGCAGACCGATGTTATTAGACTACAGACAAAAAAAAAGCAGACTTCTTTCCTTATCCATAGAGGAATTCAATTTAAATTACACATAGGGTGAGAAAACATATAGTGTTCACAGATAAAAGTGAGAAAAGTCATTTATATTCAGCTGCCATGAAATGAAAGGGAGGTGCTCTCGTTTGTTCATAAGCTTCCAGGTTTGACCCAAATCTGCCTTTAGATGTT
>NW_015505959.1:168733-177282 GCF_001515645.1 Sinocyclocheilus grahami
TATTAATTTAATTTAATAATAATTTATGCATTTAGCAGACGCTTTTATCCAAAGCGACTTACAGTGTAATTGTATTTGTGCAAAAAGCCGATCGCTAAGTTACGCCCCCAACAGATGACAGGTGCGTCACGAGCCGTCACGAGAGAGCGCCAGAATTCAAATAAACAATATTCCGCGTATATTTGACTTTTTAAGTGGATGGTCTCATTCTGTTTGTGACACAGTATGCTACAAAACCATGTTGCTTTTTACTACCAAGATGCAGTTTTATGAGCGTAAGTTATTCCATAACAGATACAAACAATAACTGTCCCCGAAGAAATGAGACGTAAACAAGGGAATAACCATCCATATTACAACGTTATTGCTTCGTTGGACTAAAAGTACTCTATGGGATGTTGTTCAGTGGACCCTTACCTTTCTAACTAAACCGGGATGTACAGCTGTGGATGCGTTTGTGACTCGTTATTACGATGAATCTGTTACGTACTGCGTTTTGATTATGCTTGTTTTGATGTGTACTGCTTACACAAATTTAGCAAATACATTCCTTATAAGCTTTCCATTGATAAACAGCCATCTATCGTCGATGCTTGAGGCTTAGACCTTTAGAATGATATATAGTTTGTCAAGATTAATTATGTCCCTTTCAACGTTGACACGTGCACACAAAGAGCGTTCAGTGCGCCGGCGTCCAGGTGCGGTTAACAGGTTAAATGGCCTTTGCACTTTGTTGGTTATAATGAAAGCATTTGAAAGCTTGTAGAATAATAAGTGAATGGAACAAAAACAATTGTTTCCATTGTTTCAATTGTTCACAGAATGCTAACTCATGGCCAGCTGTGAACAGCCCTGGCTGCACACTGTATTTATTCAGTCAGTTTATATAGTAATAACTGAAGTGAAGCTGATTTTGAAGTCCTGACCCTCAACAGCACCTCAAGCCCAAGGACGCTGGCAGGCTGTTTGGATGGACCACACTTCAGATGTCAGCGATGTCCAAATAAACAATGCATGTCTGCTATTTATAGAAGAGAAGGCAAAAGGGTCAATATAACTTTGTGTTGTTTCTCTGCAACTGTCAGAGACAGAAATAAAAAAAGTCAAGATCAAGGTGAACATCAGCGTGACATGAAGGTCTCTCAGCATTGGTGGAGGAGTTTATATGTGTGCCACACGTTTGCATTAGTCTGTCTGAGCTGAAAGTAGTCTTTTGTCGACATTATTTTTCTCGCCATTTATGTAAAGAAGCACAGTTTCAACCAATCAGCCATCACAGTAAAGTATGATTCAATGTGTAAAACAAAAACAAATAAAATAATAACAGAATTAACATGCATTTAATTAATTATTTTACTCTTGTTTTAAATTGTATTTTTATCATTATTTTATGCAATGCAATTTTGCACACAGCATTTTTAAACATTCATATACAAAATATATAACATAATAAAATATTTATAAAATTAATATAAATAAATACATAATACATTTAATAGAATAATGACAATAATAACATTTTCAACTGTGTAAAATCATATATAATTCAAACATTACACAAGAAAATATTTAAAATATGTATGGAATATATTTACATAGATATATAAATAAATATACATTAAATATAAGTAAGAAATTCATAATAAATATATATTCAATCCTCGCCCCTCCTCCGTCCAACAGGATGTTTTTTCGCACCCGTTTCTTTCACTGACAAAACGATACAATTATAATCTCATTTCAATTCAAACTCATCATTGACTTCATTCAGTCGTTTGGGAATAAGGTACGCATAGGCTCTCATCCAAGGACTCGTTTTATGTGGACGACTGCTGAAATGAGTTATTGAGTTATTGTGAGTACTGGAGCGAATCTCAAGGTAGGAGAGAGAAACGGAGAGAACAGAGTGATACAGAACGGCTCTCGATTCAGCATGTTTACACTAATACTTCCAATATAACTTTGTGTTGTTTCTCTGCAACTGTCAGAGACAGAAATAAAAAAAGTCAAGATCAAGGTGAACATCAGCGTGACATGAAGGTCTCTCAGCATTGGTGGAGGAGTTTATATGTGTGCCACACGTTTGCATTAGTCTGTCTGAGCTGAAAGTAGTCTTTTGTCGTAGTTTCAACCAATCAGCCATCACAGTAAAGTATGATTCAATGTGTAAAACAAAAACAAATAAAATAATAACAGAATTAACATGCATTTAATTAATTATTTTACTCTTGTTTTAAATTGTATTTTTATCATTATTTTATGTAATGCAATTTTGCACACAGCATTTTTAAACATTCATATACAAAATATATAACATAATAAAATATTTATAAAATTAATATAAATAAATACATAATACATTTAATAGAATAATGACAATAATAACATTTTCAACTGTGTAAAATCATATATAATTCAAACATTACACAAGAAAATATTTAAAATATGTATGGAATATATTTACATAGATATATAAATAAATATACATTAAATATAAGTAAGAAATTCATAATAAATATATATTCAATCCTCGCCCCTCCTCCGTCCAACAGGATGTTTTTTCGCACCCGTTTCTTTCACTGACAAAACGATACAATTATAATCTCATTTCAATTCAAACTCATCATTGACTTCATTCAGTCGTTTGGGAATAAGGTACGCATAGGCTCTCATCCAAGGACTCGTTTTATGTGGACGACTGCTGAAATGAGTTATTGAGTTATTGTGAGTACTGGAGCGAATCTCAAGGTAGGAGAGAGAAACGGAGAGAACAGAGTGATACAGAACGGCTCTCGATTCAGCATGTTTACACTAATACTTCCACAGAAATGTGGATCAAATATGAAATGCTAAATATACATGACTTGTGAATTAACCCAGGGGTGGCCTTAGTCATTCAATTCCACCATTTTTAACACTTTACATTAAGTTTTCATTAGCTACATTAATTAACATGAACTAACATTAAGATTAATAAATGATTTAGAAGCATCTATTTACTAACAGATTACTCAAATCAAAAGTTGTATCTGTTAATATTATTAAATGGGCCTGAGCCGACATGAACTAACAATGATCAGTTGTACTTTATTAACTAACATTTACAAACATGAATAAATACTGTAACAAATGTATTGCTCATTGTTAGTTAACTAATAGGGCCTTACTGTAAAGTGTTATGCAATACTTTAATAAATAATTATTTAATGTAATTTTGTATATATAATATTGCATATGTAATATATTTGCATATATAATAAATTAAATATAAACTATTATTATTATGATTATTAGTTAACATTTTTGATAATATAAAATCACAATTCAAATATTATATATGAAAATATGATAAATAATATTATAGGATTATTATTATATGAAATATATTTAAATAAGCAAAGATTTACATATGGACAGGCTCAAGTCTTACAGACTAAAATCCACACAAATCTAAATATTGCAATTTTTATTTTATGTTTAATTTAATTTAATTATTTTTTATTCTTTTATTTTAGGAGTCAATCCTTATTACGTAGACAGATAAATAAGTTCTGGAACAGAGATACTGTTTTGATATTTACATTTTATTTTGATAATTATTTAATGTAATTTTACACAAAATTTTCATATATAATAAAATACTTCTAAATGATATTTAAAAATAAAAAATATAAACAATAATATATGTATTATTATTATTATTGATCATATAAAATCACACATAATAAAAATATTATATATGACAATATTAAAATATTTATGGAATATATTTAAATAAATACATATTTACATATGGATAGGCTCAAATCTAACATACTAAAGTCCAATTATAGGCCTTTTTTTTCCCCGAACTCCAAGGCCAAGCTCATTACAGAGAACAGAGATAATGTATTTTACCTTCAATATTATCTCTACGTTACAGCATCCTGTGTGACTCTTGACTTATATGTCTTTATTGCAATGATTTTGTGCTGCCAATAAAGAGTGAAGCTCAGAACCTCATGAAGACGGTTTTAATTTACACTCTGCAATAGATTCAAATCCCAGAACAATATGAGCTTGATCTGCGGAAATTAGTTCTGATGAAAACACCGTCACATGCAGACACAACCACAATGGTACATTCTCCCATGAGTACCTAAAAATGGCCCCTTTTCTCCCATCAATATGATTACAAATGGACTGCTGCTCTAGTGTACCGTACATGTGCCTGCAATCACTGCAAATGTAAAATCAAGCAGGCACGCAAGCATCTTCAGTCCAATAAATATTCCAAACTCTGATTGGTGTTAAGATTCAACATGTCTCTAATTGGTTATGGAACAAGAGCAAGCTCAACAGACAGTGTGTGTTTGAAAAGCAGACCGATGTTATTAGACTACAGACAAAAAAAAAGCAGACTTCTTTCCTTATCCATAGAGGAATTCAATTTAAATTACACATAGGGTGAGAAAACATAGTGTTCACAGATAAAAGTGAGAAAAGTCATTTATATTCAGCTGCCATGAAATGAAAGGGAGGTGCTCTCGTTTGTTCATAAGCTTCCAGGTTTGACCCAAATCTGCCTTTAGATGTTGCTCAACAGACAGTGTGTGTTTGAAAAGCAGACCGATGTTATTAGACTACAGACAAAAAAAAGCAGACTTCTTTCCTTATCCATAGAGGAATTCAATTTAAATTACACATAGGGTGAGAAAACATATAGTGTTCACAGATAAAAGTGAGAAAAGTCATTTATATTCAGCTGCCATGAAATGAAAGGGAGGTGCTCTCGTTTGTTCATAAGCTTCCAGGTTTGACCCAAATCTGCCTTTAGATGTTTCTAATGCTACTTTATTGACAAAGAGCGAGTCGGGCTGATACCTAGTGTAACTCAGCCTCCATTATTAGTCAAAGTAATCCTATTTCCAACAAGAAGCAAATACCTCTGTGCTTATTTGACATTTTGTTGCATTATAAAAGAGCGCCTCTCTGATCGCTCAAGAAAAGAAACACATTTACTCATATCAAACATATCAAGAAAAGAAACATTATTTACTGAGCAACAGGGAGTTTTGGAACAGGGTTATTACACACATTTAAATAAATATATATACACACACACACACACACACACACAGTATATATATATATATATATATATAAACTTTTATTTCAGCTAGTTTCCAAGGCATCATTTCTCATTTTCATTTACTTTAACTTCAAGTACTAACATAACTAAAACTGAAATAAAAATGAATAAAAACTATATAAACGTATTTTTTAAAAAAAGACACAAAAAAATGGCAAATTTAACTAAAATTAACATGAAAGCAGAAAATAGACTGAAAAAAAAAATCTAATTCTAAATATTAACATCTATAAAATACCAAAAGAACAGGTTTGGAATTACACAAGGCTATTTTTCTATGGAACATAAAAGGAAAGATTTTCGGGGGTTAAAAATCCATTATTACAATTATAAGAAGTCCATATGATTTGTGCACTATATTTAAATTCTCATTCTCCAATCTGCATATTAAACTGGCATGTCACATTTGGATATGACACATGCACAAAATAAAGGCTTTTGGCATCATCAGTGTCTTCAGAAGACTAAAATATAATGCATACGCTTGACTGACATTGTCACAATGAGCTGCTGTTGCATGAATATTTATTAGTGAACAATTCCTTTAACAATCACAGAGGCTGTCTTTTCTAATGTCACAAATTGCAAAATTCATTTGTTTATTGCAATAGTAAACCAGAGAAAATAATGCAGACTCCCATGACAATGAAATAATGGTGGTGCTGGTTATTTGCCCATTTCAAACACAGCAATGTGGGCTTTGACTATGAGAAAATAACTCGCAAAGACATAATCAGTAATCTAATACTTCTTTATCATTTAGTCTAGTCGTTCTGTGGTGGGCTGTTCTGACAGTCTAGGGCGTAATAATAATAATGCCAAATGCAAATAATATCATCATGCATATCTAGGACAGAAAAATGACTTGTCACTTTATAGATTCTAATCAAATTAAACATAGACAGGACGTGATACACCCTCATCCTTAAAAATGACTAATCAAATTAAACATAGACAGGACGTGATACACCCTCATCCTTAAAAAACATCAAAACTACACAAAGTCAAAGAAAACACAAACCAGATGACAATGTAATGAGAATATGACATTAATATGAGAATATACATGGTTTATAAAAATCAAAACGGTTTGAGTTTTTGACTTTTGACTTAAAACTTAAAAACGTATATATATATATATATATATATATATATATATATATATATATATATATATATTTTTTTGTTTTTATTTGTCTGCAATCAAAGGTAATATTCAATGAAACCATATTATTACCTGTATAGGGTGACAAAAATGCTGTTAGTGTGAAAAAGTGCACCTGAGGTTGCAGCTATGCTATATATATATATATATATTTATTTCAGTTCATTTTTATTGTATTTCCAGTAATATGTTTTTATGGATTTTAGTTTTAGTTAACTATAATAACCCTGTTACTTACTACTGAAATAAACCATCAAAATTCAAGACACATTTATGGAGTGTAAAGTTTGAATGGTAAATTTAACTACAATTAAACAAACAATAAATCTGTAAAATGACAGGGATCTGTTACTGAACTAAAAGCCCTAAATATGACATTTCATAAGTGCCAAGCAGTGAACCCTGTGAAATCCCCATATTTATTTTTTCATCTGGTCGAAAACTCCCCTGATACACAAGCAGAAATACTGCGAAGCTCAATGTTCAACCCCCTCACACCTGCTTCAGACAGATGCTCAAAGTAAATCAAGTTTAACCTCCGAAACATCTTGGCGTCTCCAGTGGAAGACAAGAAACCACAGCAGCTGCGGTTCAATACGGACGCCGCTCCTCTTCAGAGAGTTTCATCTCATTCTGTTATCTGTTCACAGATTTCAGTTACTCACAGGAGTCACACATTCACACATGAAAGATTCAGACAGAGACAACTGTGTTTACATGAACTGAACAACTAGTGCAGTGAATGGGTGCCGTCAGAATGAGAGTCCAAACAGCTGATAAAAACATCACAATAATCCACACCACTCCAGTCCATCAGCTAACATGTTGTTACGTGAAAAGGTACATGTTTGTAAGAAACAAATCCTAATTAAGGCCATTTTAACTTCAAACCGTTGCTTATGGCTAAAATTCTATCCATAATATTGCTTCCTCCAGGCGAAAAAGTTGTCTCTTTTGAATCAGGAGAGAAATATGCAGTGATCAGTTTTTTGTCAAAATAGTCCAAAACAGTTCTGAACAAATATTTGGGTGGATTTTGATGTGAGAGGACGACAAGAGATGGACTTTTTCACTGGAGGAAGTGTTATAATGGATTTTGGACTTAAGTTTTAAATCAGAAACATCTTAATCATGGATTTGTTTTTTTACAAGCACACAGCTTTTGTCTTCTCCAGATGTTAACTGATTGACTGGAGTGCTGTGGATTATTGTGAGGTTTTTATCAGCTGTTTGGACTCTCATTCTGACGGCACCCATTCACTGCAGAGCATCCATTGCTGAGCAAGTGATGCTACAAAAGCAAGTGATGCTCTCCAAATCTGATGAAGAAACAAACTCATCCTAATCTTTGGATGAACTGAGGGTGAGAACTTTTAGCAAATTTTAACAAATTCCTTTAACAAAAATAACCTGCACAAACCACATCAAACTATTTTATCATATGCATTTTAGATTTTACAACTTTCTATATCTCTAGCATAATTTTAAAGAGCACAAAAGCAGAAACTGTAATCCATCTATTGCAATGCTTGTATCTATTTTACAAAGCCCATCTTCTGTCAACAGCTCAGGGTTGTATTCCAGTAAAGCATGCTGTTTAAATGCTAAGGAACAAATTGCCTTGTTAAAGTAATCATAAATCATCAACACCATCAAACACACTGGAACTGCCCTTGGCCAACACTCATTCATCTCTAAAGAGCAGAGAGCACTGCGTGCTTGTTACACCGTGAAGGATTCATCACATTATAGTGCCACTTTAACGCAAATAACTGTAAACGTTAAGATGCATAGTTAAAAAATACAGCCCTTTAAAAACTAATTATGAATGGCATCAGCTCGTCTATTGCATGATGTAAAAACAACAGGAAAAACGGTCATTGCACATGTCACTGTAAGATATTTCATGCCCTAGATGCACAACTGACTCCCAGCGCTGACAGTAATATTCCAGTAACACAACATGAGAGAAAATTCCCAGGGCATTTATCACCAATTCTAGTCTGAAACGATTTAATCAGAAGGATACGATCTGATTGGGTGGTTAGTTTGCAGCTCTGTTGTCACCTGCGGCCTCACACTCATAAAAACAGGATTATTTCTTAGCGGCAATCAACTGCTTGTATGACAATTCAATGTATGAATCCAACAACTGCATGACATCATAAAAAAAAAAGCATGTTAATGTAAAAAAAAAAACAGACATTTCTATAAATATAGAAATATATATATATATATATATATATGAAGAGT
>NW_015505959.1:177970-187948 GCF_001515645.1 Sinocyclocheilus grahami
ATTAAAAAATATATAAAAAAAAAAAATATATATATATATATACATATACACACATTATAGTTCTTCTAATTTGGAGAAAATAAATCTTGAACCATTCAAGAACAAATTCACAAATATTAAGATATATTTTGACTATCAGCAAAAGCTGTATTGTCCTTTTTCAAAGCTAAATGCTAAATATAGCTATTTATTCTCTATTTTCCCATAATTTATTGTTTGAGAATAAAGTATTTTGAGTAATGCACTTTGCATTAAATGCAAAGTGCTTTCTTAGTTTATCAGGAAAAAAGAAAAGATACTGTTAAACATGTACTAGTTGCTGTATATTTATGATTGAATAAGTTGAAGAAATATATATATATATATATATATATATATATATATATATTTATTTAACTTATTCAATCATAAATATACAGCAACTAGTACATGTTTAACAGTATCTTTTCTTTTTTCCTGATAAACTAAGAAAGCACTTTGCATTTAATGCAAAGTGCATTACTCAAAATACTTTATTCTCAAACAATAAATTATGGGAAAATAGAGAATAAATAGCTATATTTAGCATTTAGCTTTGAAAAAGGACAATACAGCTTTTGCTGATAGTCAAAATATATCTTAATATTTGTGAATTTGTTCTTGAATGGTTCAAGATTTATTTTCTCCAAATTAGAAGAACTATAATGTGTGTATATGTATATATATATATATATTTTTTTTTTTTTATATATTTTTTAATTCTATATCTTAAATATGTATGTTTACTTCTGATTATCGTCTATATATTTGTGAATTTCCCCCAAATAGGTAAAAAATGTATAAATAAATGTATTGTATCCAAATATAACGCAGTCGGTGCATGTTCAACAGGATCTTGTTTTTTTTCCCAGAAGAACAAAACAAAAAAAATGCACTCATTTTCAAACAATGAGAAGCCGCAGTACGACACAATGTGCATTCTGGTGCAGCAAGACACAGCGCGCATGACAATGAGGCCGCTAATGAAAATCAACCATCAACCTGTGATACATGCACATTACACCAGAGCCTAGATGTTATTCAGTGCTTCGCACGGCTGTTTCTGTTCATCGATTTCCCATTCTCAACATAGAATATGGATGTCAGAGGAATTAGGACTAATATTTGTATGATTACAAACCTGAAACGATCACGTAACCATCATGTTACTGAAAAACTTCCTGTTTCATCTGTTTAGATGGAAAATCAACATTAGAATTTCACAGCAGAAACAATTCATTCAAATGCACAACATGCTTAATCTCTCCTTCACCCAGCAGCAGAAAACGTGCTCGGTGTTTGAACAGTGAATTCTGGGTAATTACTTCACTCCATAAAAGAGCCTTTAAATCATTAAATGTAATCCATTAAAAATCTTGTTTAATGACCGGGAAAGTTTAGTCCATTAATTATACTAATTGTTAAACAAGACAGAGTAAACAAGAGCTGCAAACAATTCCCTTTTTCCTTTTTAAATTCAAAAGCACATTGTTTACCCCACTGTCTTTCATGCAAATACAAAAGGCATAACTGTGCAGTTAATTGTGAGTTAAAGATTAGCACGGCTTTAATGAGAGTAACCTTGTGCATAATGTAATTCTGTTGCATTTAATGCATAAAGAGCAATAAACGTCGCTTTACTCTAAATTAAGGAGAGAAATTGCTTTAATATATAGCTTTTAAAAACTGGGCAATATAGCTTAAAGTCTTTTGATGATTTTGATCTTAATATATATGAAATTACCAAACTTTTGATGATATTTAACATATATCTTAATATATGTGAATTTGCTCTTAAATGGTTCAAGATTTCCCCCCTAAATTAATAGAACTATCATTTATATTAAAATATATATTTATTTAATTTATTCAATATCTTAAATATTTATTTTTACCTTTTGTTCTTAATTTTTGGAATTTGTTCTTAATATTTATGAATTTGCTCTGAAATGGTTCAAGCTCCCTCCCTAAATTAGGAGAACTATAATTTATATAAATCAAAATGATGAAATATCACTATTTCTTATGTTTATTAAGTAACAAACAGTGTAGAAATCATGCCTTGATTATTTTAAGTAGATTTTTAAAATATATTTTACTTCTTACTTGGTTCCTCTGAAGATAAAAAAAAAAAATCAATATCAACAATACAATATAACTATGCATTTTTTCCTAAAACATTTGCATATAAAGAAAATCTGAGACTTCTGTGAACATTGAGTAATGACACAAGAAGAGCTATTATTTATATAAATCAAAATGATTATATCTCACTATTTCTTGTGTTCATTAAGTAACAAACACTATTTTAACTAGATGTTTACTATATTTGACTTCTTCCTTGGTTCCTTTGAAGATGAAAAAAGGGGAAAAAAAGAGAATTTTTTTATATAGTAATAATAATAATAAATAATAATAATATAAAGAAAATCTGGGACTTCTGTGTAACATTGAGTGATGACAAACAAATCACGAATCGGAGTTTAAAATTGATTCACTGAAACTGACAGTTTGAACAGATTTATGCAACCCAAATATGTGTCCATTAAATGTTTCTACTTCTACTAAATCTACTTTCACTACTGACGAAATCCAATCAAGTCAAATAAACCTTTCTGTACTTAAACACACAGAAACGACCAGTGTTCTCAATTAGCTCCTGTCCTAGAACTGCATCATCTGATCCTCTTCCACAACCCTGGTAAACAAAGAGAGACTGCTAATTGATCAAGTAATCAGTGGCGCTGGATTCCCCTGAGCGAGAAAGGTCATTCATACTCGCTCACAGACGAGGGGGGAGAAACAGCGCCGTTACTCCCTCGCTGCTGACAAAGACTCCATCTGCCTCCGAGCCATTTGCAGCCTGCGAGTCAGAATATCAATGATTTCCAACCCTTCTGCAAGTCTGCCTTCACCTTGGCGTCACCTCTACGAGCGGCGAGAAGAGCTGACGGCACAGATATTCACTCTCTCAGCACCACCGGCCGCCGGCAGCATCGCTCTCATCCCGCTAATTGCTGTTTATGCGGCTCGAAGAGCAGAGCGGATATTATTGGAGCCATTTTAGACTCACATCCCTAAAGCAGCAGAATTTTCCAGCGGCTACTTGAGTCAATTTTACAGAGGAAAGAAAACAAGGTTGAAGCTACTTACATCCACTCAATGCTACTTAAATCAGTTCCTGCAGCAGCTTGTATCACATTTACCATGATCTATTCAGATAAGAAGTTATTGCACTGTGAAGCATACAGTTTTTTGGTCTGAAAACTATATTTTTGGTCTTTTGAATTAATTTATGAATTTGCTCTTATTTTTTTCCCCAAATAATAAAATGATTCATTATCACTCTTTTTTCTGTTCATTAAATAGTAAACAGCGTGGAAAACATGCCTTGATTATTATACCTAGATTTATTATATATTAAATTGCTTTAATATATAGCTTTTAAAAACTGGGCAATATAGCTTAAAGTTGATGATTTTGATCTTAATATATATGAAATTGCCAAACTTTTGATGATATTTAACATATATCTTAATATATGTGAATTTGCTCTTAAATGGTTCAAGATTTCCCCCCTAAATTAATAGAACTATCATTTATATTAAAATATATATTTATTTAATTTATTCAATATCTTAAATATTTATTTTTACCTTTTGTTCTTAATTTTTGGAATTTGTTCTTAATATTTATGAATTTGCTCTGAAATGGTTCAAGCTCCCTCCCTAAATTAGGAGAACTATAATTTATATAAATCAAAATGATGAAATATCACTATTTCTTATGTTTATTAAGTAACAAACAGTGTAGAAATCATGCCTTGATTATTTTAAGTAGATTTTTAAAATATATTTTACTTCTTACTTGGTTCCTCTGAAGATAAAAAAAAAAAATCAATATCAACAATACATGAGCATTGAGTGATGACAAACTAATCATTGAATCAGTTAGAATCGATTCACTGACAGTTTGAACAGATTTGCGCAAATGAATCAAACTTTCCACCTCTAATGCTGTTTTGAGACACTAATAAAATATGTCTAAACACTTTGAAATGTTCCATGTTTCCTAAAACATTTGCATATAAAGAAAATCTGAGACTTCTGTGAACATTGAGTAATGACACAAGAAGAGCTATTATTTATATAAATCAAAATGATTATATCTCACTATTTCTTGTGCTCATTAAGTAACAAACACTATTTTAACTAGATGTTTACTATATTTGACTTCTTCCTTGGTTCCTTTGAAGATGAAAAAAGGGGAAAAAAAGAGAATTTTTTTATATAGTAATAATAATAATAAATAATAATAATATAAAGAAAATCTGGGACTTCTGTGTAACATTGAGTGATGACAAACAAATCACGAATCGGAGTTTAAAATTGATTCACTGAAACTGACAGTTTGAACAGATTTATGCAACCCAAATATGTGTCCATTAAATGTTTCTACTTCTACTAAATCTACTTTCACTACTGACGAAATCCAATCAAGTCAAATAAACCTTTCTGTACTTAAACACACAGAAACGACCAGTGTTCTCAATTAGCTCCTGTCCTAGAACTGCATCATCTGATCCTCTTCCACAACCCTGGTAAACAAAGAGAGACTGCTAATTGATCAAGTAATCAGTGGCGCTGGATTCCCCTGAGCGAGAAAGGTCATTCATACTCGCTCACAGACGAGGGGGGAGAAACAGCGCCGTTACTCCCTCGCTGCTGACAAAGACTCCATCTGCCTCCGAGCCATTTGCAGCCTGCGAGTCAGAATATCAATGATTTCCAACCCTTCTGCAAGTCTGCCTTCACCTTGGCGTCACCTCTACGAGCGGCGAGAAGAGCTGACGGCACAGATATTCACTCTCTCAGCACCACCGGCCGCCGGCAGCATCGCTCTCATCCCGCTAATTGCTGTTTATGCGGCTCGAAGAGCAGAGCGGATATTATTGGAGCCATTTTAGACTCACATCCCTAAAGCAGCAGAATTTTCCAGCGGCTACTTGAGTCAATTTTACAGAGGAAAGAAAACAAGGTTGAAGCTACTTACATCCACTCAATGCTACTTAAATCAGTTCCTGCAGCAGCTTGTATCACATTTACCATGATCTATTCAGATAAGAAGTTATTGCACTGTGAAGCATACAGTTTTTTGGTCTGAAAACTATATTTTTGGTCTTTTGAATTAATTTATGAATTTGCTCTTATTTTTTTCCCCAAATAATAAAATGATTCATTATCACTCTTTTTTCTGTTCATTAAATAGTAAACAGCGTGGAAAACATGCCTTGATTATTATACCTAGATTTATTATATATTAATATATTTTACTTCTTACATTAAACATTTAATTGGGAAAAAACACCTTCAATGCAATATCAAGTTCAAAAATATATATTTTTAGTTATATGCACCATAATATGTAATATAACAAAACAATAGTATGTAACCATATATATTTTAATAATATTTATTTATTTTATATATTTATTAATGAATTAATGTATTGTACTTCTTACATTTAACATCTCATTGAAATTAGGGCTCCTTTGGTTGGAAAAAAATTCTATAAGTAATAATTTTCAGTTATATACATCATAATATGTAATATAATAATATAATAGTATGTATAACTATTTATTTTTACTACAACATACTTTTTAATATACTTTAATAAATATATAAATATTTATATATAAATTAATAATTCATTAATTGTATTAATTAATACTTCTCACATTTAACATTTCATTGAGATTAAAACTCCTTTGGAAAAAAAAACAAGAAAAAAACTGCTTCAATTCGATATCAAATTCAATGATCATTTTCAATTATATGCTCAATAATATGTAATATAATAATACAATAATATGTAACTATTTTTTTAAGCATTTTCATATAAAAAAAGAAAATCTGAGACTTCTGTGAGCATTGAGTGATGACAAACTAATCATTGAATCAGTTAGAATCGATTCACTGACAGTTTGAACAGATTTGCGCAAATGAATCAAACTTTCCACCTCTAATGCTGTTTTGAGACACTAATAAAATATGTCTAAACACTTTGAAATGTTCCATGCTCTATTCAGATATGAATTCACTGCACTATGAAACACACTGTATCTTTCAGAACTCAAAACTTGTTTCCTATTGAAAAATAAAAGCAAGACAAAAGGACCAGAGGAGGATGTAACCCTGTGTGCGAACCCTTCCCTCCATGGAGCCTCCGATGGACAGGTTTGGACGACAGATCATCCCTATCCGTGTGTTTGTGATGGTACTTAAGGAGGCCGACCTCACCTGACCCGCTGTAGGTTTATCCCAGCTGAGCCCCACAGCTACCACACGCTCTCCTCTAATGAATTGCCACTTCACCACCGCGATTTCAGCACCACAAAACATACTGATTAGTGGCGAGATTGATTTTTCCAAAGATGGATCTCATAACGTTCTGCTGTGACCTCAGGCCACAATCATCAGCAGGCCAGTGCTCATGAAGAACATCACAAAACGCCTCTGTCTGTTTTCATCCTTCTGCTTGAACACATCCAGTGCAAATAAAGACACACGCAATCACACCCAAATACCCAGAAGTCCCTCTGCTTTTGCATTTTATTGATTGGTTGTTTATATGTTATTGATTACTAAAACTATTAAAAATTGTTATCAGTACCGTATTGACCTGAATATAAGACAATGTTTTTTTCTAGGAAATACATCTGAAAAAACGCGGTCGTCTTATATTCAGGGTCTAGACTTTGACATGTCAATAATACACCCACAACAATGGCGCCAAATACGCATAAAATGAGTGTGCCATGAAATACGTAATGTAATGCGTGTTGTAAAGATCGCGACCAAACTCCCTTTGTGATTTTAAAACGTAAGACAGTACCCAGATTTGAAGACTACAGTAAGATTTAACTTCTACTGTTAATAAGATTTTGGTAGGCTACTATTAGATGGATAGCCTAAATGTCCTAATTCAGATGGGCTACCAGTTTTTTTTTTTAATGGTATATCAAATAGTGTATATTTTTTAAATGTGATAAATTGGTACAGTTTACCAGTTTTTACCATACTTTCAAAACTAAAATTAAAAAAGGAAAAATATGCAATATGAAAATAATTGAAGACAAAATGTGTTTTACTGAGAAAAAAACAAGATTTGGTTTTTAAAAAGTCTTTTTCCAAAAAGGGGGTCGTCTTATATTTGGGCCAATACGGTAATTGAAATTAAAACTTCAATTAGAAACGTTACAATTAAAAGCACTAAAATGAGTAAAATTATAATTAAACCTAAATTAAAGCTAAATAGAAATATAAAAATGAAATGAAAATTGCTAAAACAAACTAGATTTAAAAACATAAAAAATAAAAGCCAATTCAAAATATTAAAGGGGTCATATGATGCGATTTCAAGTTTTCCTTTCTCTTTGGAGTGTTACAAGCTGTTCGTGAATAGATAAGATCCCTGAAGTTGCAAAGACTAAAGTCTCAAAACCAAAGAGATATTCTTTATAAAAGTTAAGAGTCAACCACGCCCCCCTAAAACGGCTCGTTCATACAGTGGGTACGGAAAGTATTCAGACCCCCTTAAATTTTTCACTCTTTGTTATATTGCAGCCATTTGCTAAAATCATTTAAGTTAATTTTTTTTCCTCATTAATGTACACACAGCACCCCATATTGACAGAAAAACACAGAATTGTTGACATTTATGCAGATTTATTAAAAAAGAAAAACTGAAATAACACATGGTCCTAAGTATTCAGTTGGGAAAAAACACCTTCAATGCAATATCAAGTTCAAAAATATATATTTTTAGTTATATGCACCATAATATGTAATATAACAAAACAATAGTATGTAACCATATATATTTTAATAATATTTATTTATTTTATATATTTATTAATGAATTAATGTATTGTACTTCTTACATTTAACATCTCATTGAAATTAGGGCTCCTTTGGTTGGAAAAAAATTCTATAAGTAATAATTTTCAGTTATATACATCATAATATGTAATATAATAATATAATAGTATGTATAACTATTTATTTTTACTACAACATACTTTTTAATATACTTTAATAAATATATAAATATTTATATATAAATTAATAATTCATTAATTGTATTAATTAATACTTCTCACATTTAACATTTCATTGAGATTAAAACTCCTTTGGAAAAAAAAACAAGAAAAAAACTGCTTCAATTCGATATCAAATTCAATGATCATTTTCAATTATATGCTCAATAATATGTAATATAATAATACAATAATATGTAACTATTTTTTTAAGCATTTTCATATAAAAAAAGAAAATCTGAGACTTCTGTGAGCATTGAGTGATGACAAACTAATCATTGAATCAGTTAGAATCGATTCACTGACAGTTTGAACAGATTTGCGCAAATGAATCAAACTTTCCACCTCTAATGCTGTTTTGAGACACTAATAAAATATGTCTAAACACTTTGAAATGTTCCATGCTCTATTCAGATATGAATTCACTGCACTATGAAACACACTGTATCTTTCAGAACTCAAAACTTGTTTCCTATTGAAAAATAAAAGCAAGACAAAAGGACCAGAGGAGGATGTAACCCTGTGTGTGAACCCTTCCCTCCATGGAGCCTCCGATGGACAGGTTTGGACGACAGATCATCCCTATCTGTGTGTTTGTGATGGTACTTAAGGAGGCCGACCTCACCTGACCCGCTGTAGGTTTATCCCAGCTGAGCCCCACAGCTACCACATGCTCTCCTCTAATGAATTGCCACTTCACCACCGCGATTTCAGCACCACAAAACATACTGATTAGTGGCGAGATTGATTTTTCCAAAGATGGATCTCATAACGTTCTGCTGTGACCTCAGGCCACAATCATCTCAGCAGTGCTCATGAAGAACATCACAAAACGCCTCTGTCTGTTTTCATCCTCCTGCTTGAACACATCCAGTGCAAATAAAGACACACGCAATCACACCCAAATACCCAGAAGTCCCTCTGCTTTTGCATTTTATTGATTGGTTGTTTATATGTTATTGATTACTAAAACTATTAAAAATTGTTATCAGTACCGTATTGACCTGAATATAAGACAATGTTTTTTTCTAGGAAATACATCTGAAAAAACGCGGTCGTCTTATATTCAGGGTCTAGACTTTGACATGTCAATAATACACCCACAACAATGGCGCCAAATACGCATAAAATGAGTGTGCCATGAAATACGTAATGTAATGCGTGTTGTAAAGATCGCGACCAAACTCCCTTTGTGATTTTAAAACGTAAGACAGTACCCAGATTTGAAGACTACAGTAAGATTTAACTTCTACTGTTAATAAGATTTTGGTAGGCTACTATTAGATGGATAGCCTAAATGTCCTAATTCAGATGGGCTACCAGTTTTTTTTTTTAATGGTATATCAAATAGTGTATATTTTTTAAATGTGATAAATTGGTACAGTTTACCAGTTTTTACCATACTTTCAAAACTAAAATTAAAAAAGGAAAAATATGCAATATGAAAATAATTGAAGACAAAATGTGTTTTACTGAGAAAAAAACAAGATTTGGTTTTTAAAAAGTCTTTTTCCAAAAAGGGGGTCGTCTTATATTTGGGCCAATACGGTAATTGAAATTAAAACTTCAATTAGAAACGTTACAATTAAAAGCACTAAAATGAGTAAAATTATAATTAAACCTAAATTAAAGCTAAATAGAAATATAAAAATGAAATGAAAATTGCTAAAACAAACTAGATTTAAAAACATAAAAAATAAAAGCCAATTCAAAATATTAAAGGGGTCATATGATGCGATTTCAAGTTTTCCTTTCTCTTTGGAGTGTTACAAGCTGTTCGTGAATAGATAAGATCCCTGAAGTTGCAAAGACTAAAGTCTCAAAACCAAAGAGATATTCTTTATAAAAGTTAAGAGTCA
>NW_015505959.1:187992-214221 GCF_001515645.1 Sinocyclocheilus grahami
GATCGGCTTTCACCGTGGACGAAGCGGAGTCCAGCCCGGGGTCGTCACATGTGGTTGCCGCAAGCCCGCCGGACGCTCCTTCGTCGAATCTGCCGGGCGCCACTCACTCAAGCCCGCCGTGTGTTTAGTTGTGAAAGCGAAACTACTTTGTTTGGTCTTCCAAAAGAGGACTCGACTAGAAATCAGTGGTTAAGTTGTATTTACAACACCGTTCCAGAACAGTTCAAACCAAATATTAATTTGTGTGCAGCACATTTTATGGAGGATTGTTTCCTGATCCTGGTAGAGTAGACTACAATGCCGGCTGTTCTGACTCACAGACTGTAAATAAGTTTTTTATATTTAAAGAATTTGCCACTGATGATTCAAACACGAGTTTTGAGCAGTGTAGAGTAGCCCTTGTTGTTTGTCATTTTCTCTGCACACAAATGCAGACATGGTTTTATGTTTACACTGCGTAATGCAACGCAATGCGTAAAAAGACAGTATAAGTCATTATAATCCATAATTATGTCCCCACTGGATGCAACAAATGCCTCGTTTATAATGGGTTTTAATGTTTTTGTCTCATCGCTCTGGCCGGACACGGCATCACAGTATGGTAAGGGGCGTAACATTTCCGTCACACGCTTGAGGTATTCGGCCAATCACAACGCACTGGATAGCTGGCCAATCACAGCACACCTCGCTTTTCAGACCGATGAGCTTTGTAAAAATCGATACGTTTCAGAAAGGCGGGGCATAGAGGAGAAACAATAATGTACAGTATGTGGAAAATAATGTGTTTTTTTAACCTTAAACCGCATAAACACATTGCATTACACCAAATAACACAAAATTATGTTCTTTTTTAGCAACGTCATATGACCCTTTTAATAAATACAATAATGTTATCACTAAAAGTAACTAAAACAATAAAAAATGTGTTCCTTGAAATAAAATAAACATTAAATGAAATAAAATATTATAAATACATATACTAGCTGAAATAATTTTAAGGTTTGTGTGTATGTGCATGTCGTGATTACGAGCACGTTCAGAGCCAGTGAGCAACGGGCTTTCATAATAATAATAATAATAATAATAATAATAAAAAACTGCGTTAATGCGCCATAAAATAATTGTCGGTGTTAATTAATGCATTAATGTGATAACGCGTTAACTTGCCCAGCCCCAATATATGTGTGTGTGTGTGTGTGTGTGCGTGTGTGTTTATATATATACACTGAACAAAATTATAAACACAACACTTTTGTTTTTGCCCTCATTTTTCATGAGCTGATCTAAGACTTTTTCTATGTACGCAAAAGGCATATTTCTCTCAAATATTGTTCACAAATCTGTCTAAATCTGTTAGTGAGCACTTCTCCTTTGCCGAGATAATCCATCCACCTCACAGGTGTGGCATATCAAGACGCTGATCAGACAGTATGATTATTGCACAGGTGTGCCTTAGGCTGGCCACAATAAAAGGCCACTCTAAAATGTGCAGTTTTACTGTATTGGGGTTCCGGGGGGTTCCGAAAACCAGTCAGTATCTGGTGTGATCACCATTTGCCTCACACAGTGCAACACATCTCCTTAGCATAGAGTTGATCAGGTTGTTGATTTTAAAAGTATTTCAGCTAGTTGCCAAAGCAATGTTTCTCATTTTCATTTAGTTTAAGTTGAAGTGCTAAAACAATTAAACTAGTGTTTTTTATTAAGTATTATTTTTAATTTTAAAGGCATATTTTAAAAAACTAATAGCAAATAATTGCTAAAACTTAATTTAAATGAAAACAGAAAATATAAATATAATTAATAATAATAAAAAAATAATATTATATTAGTGACACTAAATTAACTGGTTTTATAAAAATTATATATATATATATATAATAAAAATAATAAAAAATATATACATATAAAAATATATAAATTATTATTAAATATAGATATTTCCAACACATTACTTTTGCAATACTCAAGATTTACAAAAAAAAAAAAAGTTAAAAAAAACAACATCCTGAAATAAATTAGTTGACAAGTTGTTTAGCGACCGACTAAGCTGAAGCATTGAACTCTACTGTAAGTGTGTGTGTTTTTTCATTTGAGAAAACTAGCCTACCGTCATATCACATACACATCAGCTGCAAGTTCTTCATGGCAACCCGGCAAAATAAAAGTTTAGTTTAACGGTAAGAAACTGTCAGAATATATTACTATTAAGCAGTCTTAAAGGTCCCATGGCATGAAAATGTCACTTTATGAGGTTTTTAACATTAATATGAGTTCCCCTAGCCTGCCTATGGTCCCCCAGTGGCTAGAAATGGCGATAGGTGTAAACCGAGCCCTGGGTATCCTGCTTTGCCTTTGAGAAAATGAAAGCTCAGATGGCCCAATCTGGAATCTTCCCTTTATGTCGTCATACGGGGAAAGGTTACCTCCCCTTTCTAAAATATATATATAAATAGCATTTGTATTAAAACTATATTCACTGAATGTAATAAAAAAAAAAAATCGAGAATCGAATCGAATCGGGACATCTGAATTGATACCCAGCTCTACTCAACACATTCATGACCTAATGAGCAGTCTCCTCTGATTGCATCACAGCAGTCTGTCACTCACAAAGACACAGCTGAAGGACAGATGCGCGAGAAATTCACAAGCAACACATGACACACACGTGCGCAATCATGATCTCGACATCCCTTCAGCTTCACAAAACGGTTCATTTTCGATCTCAGGATGGCACCGATGAAGATGGCAGCCTCCGTGGCGTGCTCTGCAGTTGTTTTAGTGTTTTTGTTAGTTTGTCCTCTCTTTAGTTATATCCCTGCAATCAGTTTCACCAGAGACGAATTGCTGGACATTCGGCACTACACATCACCCGATATATTACCGGTTTTCGACTATTCTGATGTTTTGCTGGACATAGTAGTTGGCGGAATAGCTGCGCTGATCAAATGCTTCAGGGACGCGCAGACGGGGGAAGCGAGCCGGCGCACTCGTGAAGCTCAGGCAGCGTGGATTTCGAATGCCGTTGCCTAGTATCCATCTGGCGAACCTCCGCTCTCTACCCAACAAAACGGACGAACTCCTTCTGCTCTCCCTGACAAATAAGGATTTCTCACACTCTGCTGCTCTGTGTTTCACGGAAACCTGGCTGAATGACGCCATACCGGACAGCGCATTAAATCTGCCGGGCTTTCAGCTGTTCAGAGCAGACCGCGACACAGAATCAACGGGGAAATCGCGAGGCGGCGGGACATGCTTTTACATCAATGAAAGGTGGTGTACAGATGTAACAGTGTTAAAGAAGATGTGCTGTCCCAATCTAGAAGCGCTTTTCATTAACTGTAAGCCTTTCTATTCGCCGAGGGAGTTTTGCTTGTTCATTCTCGTAAGCGTTTACATTCCTCCGCAAGTGCACGTGAGCTCAGCTTTACAGAAACTCACTGATCAGATCACAGAGACAGAACAACAACACCTGGACTCTGTTTTAATCATTCTTGGGGACTTTAATAAAGCAAATCTCTCCCGTGAACTGCCAAAATACAGACAACATGTTACATGTCCTACCAGAGACAGTAATATATTGGATCATTGTTACACCACGATAAAGGATGCATATCACTCTGTTCCACGGGGCAGCTTTGGGGCTCTCTGATCACTGTTTGGTTAATCTTATACCGACCTACAGGCAGAAACTGAAATCAGCTAAGCCTGTATTAAGGTCTGTAAAAAGATGGACTAATGAAGCAGAGCAGGATTTACAAGCTTGTTTTGACCTCACTGATTGGAGTGTTTTTGAAGCTGCTGCCACCGATCTGGACGAGCTCACAGAGACTGTAACATCTTATATCTCCCCACTGCTCTTCTCCCACTACACATCTAAAGACCCCTCTGTCAAGCTCCTGAAGTTTGCAGACGACACCACACTCATCGGCCTCATTCAGGACAGCGACAAATGTTAAAGAGGTTTAAGAGCTCACGTTCAACATGCTCAAAACTGTGGAGATGATTGTGGACTTCAGGAGAAACCCCCCTGCTTTCTCCCCACTCAACATCATGGACAGCACTGTGACTGAAGTGGAGTCATTCAGGTTCCTGGGCACCACAATCTCTCAGAACCTGAAGTGGGACATTGCCAAGTTCAACCTGTCACAGGAGCTGCTGAAACAGTTCTACTCCACCATCATTGAATCCGTCCTCTGCACTTCAATTTCTATTTTTTTTCCATCACTGTCATTCTGTTGCGCTGCGGAAGCTTCTGTCATAAAAACAAATTCCTCGTATGTGAAAACATACCTGGCAATAAAGCTCATTCTGATTCTGATTTTGCCGTAATGATTGGCTGACTGGATTTTGGGATTCAAAATGGGTTCAGGATTACAAGTTCAACCACACATACACAGCTGTGTGTGGATTTCAGCATGTGTGAGAGTTCACTTACTGTCAATGACGGCCTCTACTTCAGCTCTGTGACATTACTGTGACATCATTGCTCCAGAACCTGGGACAAAACACATGAGGAACAATAATTGTACACAATAAAAATAATTACTCCTCATTTAAAGGTGAAATGTGTTTTTTTTTTTTTACAAGGGATCCATTGGTAGGTTAAAGTGTAAATACTGTGATGCTGCTCTACTTGTTTACGCATCAACCTCATCTAAATTTATCTTCTTTTTTATTTACGATATTTAGAAACTTTTACTGGTTAACAAGACATAATATTTTTTGTTGTGCATTTATGTCTCTCATCCATTACAAATCAGACTGACAAATTCCTCCTGGACTAGCTGAGCAAGTTGGACCTTCTAAGGTTGCAGATGAACTGAAAATTTGCCCATTTCTGGAAAAAACAGCCATCAAACAAGACAACAGCATTCAAGAAGATCATGATCATTATGCAGCACAAGAAATCGCCTGTTTACAGGTTTGGCAGTCTCTGTATGGCTAACCAGAAAAGGCTTCAAAGAAACATCCGCTTGAAACACTTCCCAGAAAAGGGATACAATGGCTATATCTACATTGAAAGCAAAAAAATCAAATAATTTAAAATAAATACTATAACAACAAAAATAAAATATAATATATACATAATATAATTTAATACAATATAATAATTAATATTTAAAAGTTATATTATTTAAAAAAGTTATGTTCATGGTTGCATGATCATTTATATTCTTTGTCAAACCGTATACATTTTTACTATTAAATTGTTAAGTATTAAATCACTCTATTCTGAAAACTATTCTGAAACAAACGTTGCCAAATAAGTATTTATTTGCAACGCATTGATGAATGTGCTTTAAGTGCATTAAGTTTCTGTCCTGTCAAACTTTACTAGATATAACCTTATTCTTTAACATCATCTGCATTCAATTTCATTTAGCTGCAGGCGTGGAATCCCTCTCAAATTACAGATCATATGGAACTAACCGACTACATAAAACACTCGGAGAGAGACAGAGAGATAAAGCGAGACAGACCGACAGAGATAATGAAATTGGAGAGAGACAGACTGACTGAAATGAGCTTTACATGAAAGTCACGTCATTCCGTATGGTCTTTCTCAACACTGACATTTATGGAAATTACCACCAGATGAACAAAACAGCTGAAGGGAAAAAAAACTATTTCTGCTGCCTGGGAAACTCACTTCGAGCAATATTAATCAATGTGGAGGCTAAAAATCCTCAAATATTCATCCTTATGTTCATTTAGTGTGGAATGAGAAGTGTCTCTAAACTTGTTGTCCAACAAAAGAGAACATTATAACATGTTTTTACTCCACAACATCAGTCGAATGTTTGAAATAACTTCGTGTTGTGATCTGATGTGGCTTCTTATCACAAAATGAGGCATAAAATATATTCTATACTGTAATAAAGGCTATGTCAATTATGAATTGTATTTTAAATATACTTTATTATGAAAATACCCAAGATGGCTCGAACACAGATAAACTATACATTGTCGCAGTCGAGTGTTTATTGTCTTCATGTTTCATTTCACAAATATTGGCATCAGCCGATACGTTCTATTTCTGCTGCCTGGGAAACTCACTTCGAGCAATATTAATCAATGTGGAGGCTAAAAATCCTCAAATATTCATCCTTATGTTCATTTAGTGTGGAATGAGAAGTGTCTCTAAACTTGTCCAACAAAAGAGAACATTATAACATGTTTTTACTCCACAACATCAGTCGAATGTTTGAAATAACTTCGTGTTGTGATCTGATGTGGCTTCTTATCACAAAATGAGGCATAAAATATATTCTATACTGTAATAAAGGCTATGTCAATTATGAATTGTATTTTAAATATACTTTATTATGAAAATACCCAAGATGGCTCGAACACAGATAAACTATACATTGTCGCAGTCGAGTGTTTATTGTCTTCATGTTTCATTTCACAAATATTGGCATCAGCCGATACGTTTTTCCTGTTTGGCCGATGTGTTCGAGACTTTTATTTTGATGGCGCTGAGAACGGCAGCGCTCACATTCTCCCTCTTCATTGTTTGCTGTCTCCATTTAACATTTCTGTCTATTGCCGAGTTCACACTGCGCAAATTTCAAAGTCATCAGATCACCATTGTTTTGCGGACAGGAGGAGAATTCAGCTTCACTGGAGATGGACAATTGACAAACTTTAAACTTGTGATTTCAAACTATGCTGCGCTTTATCCATTTACCCACTGTCATATTAATGTCATTTTCACTGTGTGCTGCATGTAAAATGAGTTTTGGCTTTATTTGACGATTGGAGATGGATTGAATATATATATATATAATCGAAAATATAGAAAATCGATTCAAATATGTGACGATTCAAATCGGTTGAGATGCTAAACAAATCGTGATTCAGTTAGGGGTAAGAGTTTATATGAATGTATGTCTGAGGGGAACTTACGGTCTTTAGAAAAGTTTAGATGGTATTTTTTCTTTTCATCTTGCCTCTGTATAATGCATATTAAAGGGGTGGTTCACTGTTTTTTTTTCTAGGCTTGATTGTGTTTATGGGGTGCAGTCTAACATGTGTTAATGCTTCGTTTTTTTAAAAACGCATTCTTTTTTACATAATTTACCTTTATTCCACACCGCTCTGTCCCTTCTCTGAGAAACAGGCTGATCATTTCCTGCTTTTATGAAGCCCCTCCCTCAGAAATAGGCGATGGGCTCTGATTGGTTAGCTTGCCCAGTGTGTTGTGATTGGCTAAACCGCCTATAGTACACGTCTAAACGTCCCGCCCCTCACCTCAGCGGCATGTGCTCCGGTAAAAAACTGCTCATGTTGCATGTATGCAGCATCTTTGTTTGGATCGAGATTAAAATCCAGTGGTGCAGTTAGAGGCATCTCATTTCAAATGTTAAGAGCACAGACAAAGCCTTATTTTGTTTATATGAAAATACGTATTTTATTTGTGTTACTTACTTATTTGATTTGGGGCTTGTTTTAAAATTTCAATTTAGTTTTGTTATTTACTTTTACATTATATGTAAATGTTGTCATTTAGCAGACGCTTTTATCCAAAGCGACTTACAAATGAGGACAACAGAAGCAATCAAAACCAACAAAAGAGCAATAATATACAAGTGCTATATTAGTATATTATTATAGTGTTATATTTCAATTTCACAAAGAAACATGCTGCATTTTGTCCAAGCAATAATAAAAGGATCCTGTGTCGACATTTAATTTATAATTTGTCTTAAATCTCATTTTGTAAAAAAAAAATTGTGAATCGAATCGTGAGTTGAGTGAATCGTTACATCCCTAATATATATATATATATATATATATACTGTATATACAGCAGAAAAACACAACAAGCAGTCCTGCAAAAACAAAACTATGAATCCCTTTCATTCCTTCACAAGCAGCTAGTCAGCAGCATACAAGGGGGAGGGACATTTCCATCCTACAGAGCATTTCATTGGATAACAATCTAGTTATGCCGCTTTGTGCATCATGAGACATAAATTTATTTTCCCACAAGATAAAGCATGCAAATTTCAAATGCAAAACCACAGCTCTTCATAAAGAGCTCATCTGCCGCTAAGAAGCTCCACATTACGACAGATCTTTCCTGCTTTTCCGAACAGCTGGACTGTGTGACAGAAGGACTCGGTTTCTTTTATGAAGCCCATGTTTTATCCAGTGCTGGAGGTCACTGCAAAGAAAAGCTCTTCCCACAAACTCTTTGAAGCACAGAGTCAAAGACACTGCTTGAGTTACAAATCGCCTCGCTGCCATTGTTAAAAGAGAAAGAGAAAGACACATCGTCTTCTCATGAGACAGGACTCACAATAATGATAGCAAAGAACGGCTTCTTGTTGAGAAAAGAGGGACTTTCCTGTTCATCCACACCCCACCCAACTTTAACTCCAACAGACGTGATGGATTATGAGGTTATACGATTTCCTGGTGACAGAGGAACAATATCACACTCGCACCTTTCATTTCAAGACTTTCTGTTTGAGTTCTCCACCTTTACATCTGAATTGACCGGCAATTTAAGAATGGCTAATCCAGCAGCGTTTTTACAGAGAAGGCGAGGAATGCAAAGCATCACAACAAAAAAACCTGACTGAGAAGATCAAATATTAGGTTAAGCACTCATACAGTGACAGTGACACCAGATTAAGTGTCTGGTTTGTTCTTGTGTTCATATTGAGCTTCTAAAACTTGACGTAAATGTGATGGGTACAAACGTAGTGCCTCCATAGCACTGTGACTGGCTGATTAACCTTTCCAAACCTCTCTATCATAGTGTTATTTTAGTGTACACCATAATAGTTTTTTGTTAATATTCTGAAATATATAAATAATTCAATATTTTTGTTGCGTGTTTTTGTCGTTTTTATTTTATTTTTATATCTAGATAGTTTTTATTAATGTTATAATAATTTTATTACATTTTCATTTTTGTATTTATTAGGGTTTTTATTTTTAGTTATTTTAGTACTTAAGTTTAGTTAAAGTTAAACTAAATGAATATAAGAAATGTTGCCTTGGAAACTTGCTGAAATAAAACACGGTTAATTTTTTATATTTATTTTATTTCAAGTAACAACTTTTTAAAATGATTTTAGGTTTAGTTTACGATAATAACCACAGGCTATCATGTTCATAACTGGTCTGCAAATCAGCTTGTTTTGGTGTCTGCATCAAATTAAATTAATCAAAAGCATATTAAAAGTAAGTAAAATGTCTAATTAAGATTTCAAATTACTTGTGAAAATGAAATGTCAAAATATGGGTGAAATAATGTTCTTTTGCCATTCTGTGTAACAGATATATTTATGTAAAAATGAAACAACATAGCCTATTAATTCTGACCTGTACTTATTAAAATAAATAAAAGGAGAAGTGATCATACTAAATTTTATTATATTTTAAATGATCAAAAACTTCTTGCTGACAAATGGTTAAAACCTAATGGTTTGAAGGATAGTGGCAAACATTGGTAAAGATTTCAAATGATAATGCATTAGTATTTTGTGGCTACACTGTAATCCTGCTCTAAACATGCCTGACACGATTTATTGGTATATAAACTTGAGTTTTTCTGTAAATCATGATAGAAATGTATGATAGTTGTTATTTTTTGCTCAGAAAAAAGAAATTATACAGGAGTCAGGACAACATTCTAATGTACACAAAAAAATCTAAATTTAAAGCTGTATTTAACTTCTATTGTTTTGATGTTTGTGAACCCCTTTTCATCTTTGACCTGTGCATTACTAAGTAAACAACTCTCACTCGTTCATCTCCACTTTCAGTCACATCTGCACTAAAAAAAACCCCCAGAAAGGAGGCCCTCATTTCTCCATCACTCATCACTGGCTGATCATTTTGAGAGGATTTCCGGCCTTCACACAGTTCCCAAACGCTGAAATTAGCCGACCCGTCTGACATTTCTGGCAGATGAACTGAAGAGGCTGGTGGTTATGAGCAGTGCGTCACCCTGTACTTCCACTAATAATCAGTTTATTGATTTTTGAGAGAAAATAGCCTACAGATGTGCAAAAATATGATACACTATTTTGAATGACTATGTTGGAACATGTTCAGAGGTTTTCACTGCAGCCTCCTGCTTCAATTTTCTTACAAAATCCATTTTTTTTCTTGCCTCAACACACAAGACAGCGAAATAATACACCCTGTCATATCAAATACACAGTATATTATTAATAAGAAAAATTGAAACTGATTTTCAACTATTTTCAGCTATTCATCTATTTAACCGTCACCACAGTTAGACAGAAAATATGATTGTGTTGACAAACACAATATTTTGCTTATCGCATGCATACAAAAATGCATATTAACAAACATTTGTTTGAGGAGGCCTTCACTATTTTTAATGACCATTAGGTTTCAGATGTATTTGTGGTGTTTATTTCATTCTTTTTTATCTTTTTCTCTCATGCACACAAAAAAAAAAAGTTAAAAATAAGGCACAATGTACTGTATTACTATGAAATAATTTTCCATATTGATTTTTTGTTACAGATTTTTTACTAGTATTTTGAATCGTGCACTACATTGCGTTGTGGTTTACAGTTAAAGGAAATGCGGAGATGTCAGTAAAATTAACGGATTATATTGTGACAGAAAATTACCAGTACATTTTCTTTTCTTTTTTAAATAGTGTGATTTTTTTTTTATTTAGTAATTTTTTTTGTTTATTTATTATCTATTTATTTTTATTATTAATATCTTTTTTTTATTGCACATCATACTCTGTGGTTTTTAAAGTGCTTTAGAAATAAATAGATTTGACGGGAATTGCTACAAAAAAAAAAATTGTGATCATCTCTGATTAATTTCATACTGGAAATATTTCCATTGTCATTAATGGCAGGTAAAATTATAGGACGTGTTGTCTCATCCCTCAAGAGTCGGTGAGTTACAAATCAGACAACATGCTGCTGTAATCCACGGATAAAAGACCTGTGTTAGTGTGTGGATGAAGTAAACCGCTCATGGAGATCTGCGGTGTAAAGTCAGTAATTACTGAGTAGATTAGATCTGTGGTGAGCAAGGGGTTATTAAAAGGGCTGCAAGCTTTCAGAGAGGAAAAAAACAAGAGCAGCACATTTCACATCCAGGTCACCTTCACATGAATCTCCATAATGAGACGTTCACACATGCAGCGATCTTATCTCTGCTGGTCTGTTCTGTTGGCTGTTCCTTCCTAACTTTAATGGCCATAAGATGTCAATCTGATCTAATAATCTATTAAAAATGTATATTCTGGAAGAGAAAGTGTGAATATAATTACAGCCATGCAAAATACTGAATCAAACTCACTTAGGATGCGTAGAATCAATTTCTGATATTTTTCCATGCATTTTTTACATTATAACTGCATGTGCACAGAGACAAATTGTAAATGCTGAAATCTCTCTCCATCTTTCCGACACTCGATTACAATATCAGACATGATTTATTGTGTGCTATATAGTGCTGGGCAATTTCAAGCATTCATAATAAATTTGCAATGATTGTGAAACTGTGTTCATTTGCACGTGAGCAGCTCATGATCTGCCGTGTTTTCAGCGTCTCAGAGCGACTCGGTTCACAGTAAATGCTGCTTCACACAAACTCCATCTCTGCATCTGTGTGGAGTTTGGGTTGCTTTAACGTGCATTTGGGAACGCAACGTGTCAACCATATTCCCATACTTGTACTGGGAAGTGCTTTAAGGGCACCATGCAGTTTTCGTCAAAATAAAAGTTTGATGGAATTTGATAGTTTGACGTTTGAAAATGAAGAAATTAAGACAGCCATAATTACTAGAATTGTAATTTTATAGTTGTAATGAAAAATAAAATTATTATTATTACTATTATCATTACTACTATTATTTTACAGTGAAATATTGCAATACTAATATATATATATATATTTTGTATTTTAGTATTTTTCTATTTTTATTTAATAATAATAATAATAGCCTTTGCAATTATTATTATTATTATATCCATATTATACTGTAATCACAATATTTTTGACAAATTGTGCAGCCCTATAAACAAACACAGCAAACCTGGAATTTTTTTTTAATTATATTTTAAATCACTATAGCAATTTTTTTAACTCTGATTCAATGACTCATTTGTGTCATCGTTAATATGTGTTAGATTGTAACTGATCTAAAAGGGCAATAACCAGCAATATATATACTTCTGTTTCTGTTGTATTTTTTCACACATTAAAATGCATTAGTCCAATATATTTAGGTATATATTGCTGTTTATTGCCCTTTTACATCAGTTACAATCTAACACATATTCAGATATATCAAAAGGCTGAAAAAATTCAAGATAATTATTTAACTTAATAATTAAATATATAATTAGATAATATAACTATTTTTATAAAATAAATTTTTATTTTTTTTTATCCCCCAAATTGTGCAGCCCTAACATCTGGTCCATTTATTCTGGCCAAGAACAGGCCACTTGTACATCAAAAGACCAAGTACAGTTGGTTTTGTTTTGGGTTCACATGCCTACCAAGCACCTCAAACAAAACCAAGTATCTTCTGAAGATTAAAAGCCACTAACCATGCAAACACCAGTAATCCTGCTAGTGACTAGTGCGCTCAACTCCTGGAAGTTGCTCACTGTCAGACAATCTGAGCTTGCAGTTTTAACAAGTGCTTTCCAGTTGTGTGCATCACGCATCAGTGAACGGATCACGGGCGGTCGTGGGAGTGCCGTCTGAGACTATACTTAACTCACAAAAAGACTCATGTCATGTCTGCAGCCTTCCAAAACATCAACCAGAGACAAAGAGGAGACATTGAATTATGCATTCAAAGCCGTGTCACATTTATTCTGCTGCATTAGGGGTCTAACTGCTGTCTTCAGACCCCCAAACGGCCCGACAGAAGACAGACCTCCCGAATCCCCCTGCAGGAGCCCAGCATCCTGATTAATGAGCATAAGATTGTGGAAGATGGATGGTGCAGTGCAGATGCAAACTTGCATCAGGAAAACTGCCCTAATTACTGACGGCCCTGTGGTTCATTTGCTTTAAATGCACACAATATTCCCCCTTTTTTTCTAGCCAGGAAGAACAATCTCCTCTACAGACTCATCTAATGACCTCATTCTCAACACCATAGCGATTAGTCATTCCCAACCAGTAAAACATCTACAAGGACTTCCCCTCCAAGAAGACATGACAAAATGAATGCATGCACTATGTTGAAGTTAAATAAAAGGTCTGTTAAAGATCAACCACTTTTGCAGTTGAAAAACCTAGTCTCATATAAATACTTCTGTCAGGACCACTATCGTCAAAGATGATTGACAATTAGCATACAGTTTGGATTGGCGGTATGGTTCTGTTCTGGGCAAGAACTCCCTGCGCATCCATGCAGCCTAGCATGGACGAGAGCAGGGAGAACAGTAATAACCGCCCCAGGGTAAACAGAACAGAACCAACATAAATGTATTGCAGATATCGTTAAAGTTCAATAATGTTATGTACACATTTTAGAATTAGTCTGATTCAAAGGAGAAACAGAAGGCTGAATCTCGACTGACAGAGGAGGAGTTGGGGATGGAGGAGGGTAATTAGCTACTGAGCAATGCGAAAACTGCTGATACTACTGCGGGACCTTATATATGAATGCTTAGATAGGTGTCATATTCCTATAGGTAGATGGGGATCAGCTGAGAGTCAGCTGATGCGAGCTTGACTAACGTGGCCTGCCAGAACTAACGCTACACTTGATTTTTAAAATATTGGTAAAAAGTCTTGTCCAGTTTGCAGCTTACATTGGCCAAAAAAAAAAAAAACAGCCACTAAAACTGGAAAAGACCATCTGCCTAACATGAAAAACAGCCAATCACAATTTCTTTTTATGTGCTGTTTGAGGGCGGGTTTATTTGAAACAGACTTTACTAGGGCTGCATGATTTCGGGAAAAATTTAACTGATTTTTCTGATAAAAAATTAAATTTAAATTTAAAACACAATTAAAAAAAATCCAGTTTTGTTTTTTTTATAGGGCTGCACAATTTGACCAAAATGTTGTTTTTATCAATTTGGCCATAAAATAACAACAACAAAAACCAGATAAATTATTATTAATAATATTACTACTACTACTACTACTACATAAATATATAAAAATTACTGAATAAAAACAAAATAAATATATTTCTATTGTAACATTTCATTGTAAAAAAAAATGTATATTTAAGAAAATTAATAATAATAATTTTATTTTACATTACAACTGTAAAAATTACAATACTAGTATTCTTGGCTTTCTTAATTTCCTTTTATTAACTTTTATTTTGATGGAAATCTGAAGATATTTTGAAGAATGCGGGTAACCAAACAGTCGCTGGTCTTGACTTTGATAGTAGAAAAAAATGCTATGGAAGTCATTGGTGACCAGCAACTGTTTGGTTCCCCACGTTCTTCAAAATAACTTTTGTGTTCAACAGAAGAAAGAAACTATTTCAGGTTTAAAACAACTTGAGAGTGAGCAAATGACAGAATTTTCCTTTTTGGCTGAACTATCACTTAAGTGTTAATAAAACAACAAAAAAGAAAATCACACACTGCTCTTGACTGAAGAACTTGAATACAGTTGCTTTAATAAGAATCAATGTAGGATAATTTATACAGTGAAGTGTATATAGTGTTCTATTTTTATATTTGTTCATTCAATTTCTTGAATGCTCCTGCTTAATACACCTACTGAACCTGAAAAATAAAGCACTGTTTGTTTTATTTGTATTTGTAATATGCCTATTTGTTCTTATTTTTTAATCACAATGATAAAATAATGACAAAGATTTTTTATCTTCGCCCAATTTTTATCTGCCATTCTTTTCTTGTTACCTTGTAAAGCTTTGTTTTTTAAATAGGGAAATTAGTTTGGCTGTACTGCTCAGACAACTTGCAAAATGGTAAAATCAACATGACAAAGAATCATGATAAAATCATGAATCATGATTTTCCTGAATGATATTTTTGCCATATCGCCCACCCCTATTCTTACCCCAAAAAATATAAATAATAATAACTGTAACGTATGCCTCTCGTGGCTTTATGATCACTATATTAAACTAAAGCTGATAAACAAACAAATGATGGAGCAGGCTAATAGTCTCTGTCTACCGCGATCACAAGCAGCACAGTGTTCGTTCTGCATTGAAAATGAATGCATGTGTGCAGTATGCCAGTAACATTTTGAATAATCAGAATCTGAGCAGTGATTCTGCTAGCATTTAAAAGTGCTGTTTCAAGCACTATTACTGTAACCTTGAGCTAATGTTGTTGCCTGCATATTTGTTCATTCAATTTCTTGAATGCTACTGCTTAATACACCTACTGAACCTGAAAAATAAAGCACTGTTTGTTTTATTTGTATTTGTAATGTGCCTATTTGTTCTTATTTTTTAATCACAATGATAAAATAATGACAAAGATTTTTTATCTTCGCCCAATTTTTATCTGCCATTCTTTTCTTGTTACCTTGTAAAGCTTTGTTTTTTAAATAGGGAAATTAGTTTGGCTGTACTGCTCAGACAACTTGCAAAATGGTAAAATCAACATGACAAAGAATCATGATAAAATCATGAATCATGATTTTCCTGAATGATATTTTTGCCATATCGCCCACCCCTATTCTTACCCCAAAAAATATAAATAATAATAACTGTAACGTATGCCTCTCGTGGCTTTATGATCACTATATTAAACTAAAGCTGATAAACAAACAAATGATGGAGCAGGCTAATAGTCTCTGTCTACCGCGATCACAAGCAGCACAGTGTTCGTTCTGCATTGAAAATGAATGCATGTGTGCAGTATGCCAGTAACATTTTGAATAATCAGAATCTGAGCAGTGATTCTGCTAGCATTTAAAAGTGCTGTTTCAAGCACTATTACTGTAACCTTGAGCTAATGTTGTTGCCTGCCGGGAGAGCTGAGCCTGATAACACACAGCACATTCAAATGGCACGGTGCTATTTTTGCATCCCCTTAAATACCAGACTATGATGCAGAGCGGTTTGTATTCATGGGTGGTTATTGCAGTTTTGAATCGGTGTTGACCTTCTGACTGTAACTCTGCTTTATTATTTGAATCTCTGGCCAGATGAATTCACAGAACTGTCAGTATAATCTCATTTCCCCCATCGCTGTAGGTCTTCCAGCTGTTTAAGCCATGCATTTCAAAAGCAGAATCCATCTGTGTACATGCTTTACATATTTAATTAGATTCACAAGTCAATTAGGTTGTGTCTATCAGCAAGTAATCAAAGGGAAATTTAAATAGTTTATATATATATATATATTATTATAAATTATTATTGTATATAAATTATTAAGATTTGCATTATGATGTCATTTTTATGACAATTAGGCACATAGGTCTGCTAATGAGCATTACTGTAATGCAAATAATCTATTATTGTTTTAAACAAATATTATTTGATATCAATATCAAAATGTGCTTAATTGTCACAAAATAATACAATGAAAAAGGGACTTTTTTGGGGGCAAACAAATTTGACCTGAAATTATGAAGGGTCTTATTAAAAAATTAAAAAATAACACATTTTGATGTCATTTTTAAGACAATTTTATGTGCAAATTCTCATTACTGTAATGCAAATAATGTATTATTATTCTATAAAAAAAATAATTCTTGATATTAATATTTAAAACTATTGGAAAGTACTTAGAAGTATTTAAATGTCATAAAATAATTATGTCACAATGCAAAAAACTAAAAAAAATGTGTTTGTTGGTAAAATTTAACTTTTTTTAAGGGGGGGTCAAAAAATTGACCTGAAATGATAAAGAATCTTATTCAATAAATAATTATAAAAATAATTATAATTATTTAATAAACTTGAGCCGCCACTTGAGCCTTTACAGAGATTTAAATTAAAAAGTGATTTAAATTAAAAAGTATTTACCACTATCAAGAAACACCAACCAACCAAATAAATAAATAAAAGATATTTCAGGAATTAGCATTTGGGGCAAAATGTGCCAAAATATGTGCAAAATAATTCTCAAAAATAACTAAATGTAAAAAGACTTAATCATGTTTGTTGGTGAAATATAACTACTTTTTTTCTGATTTTGGACAAAAAAAATTGACCTGAAATGATGAAGGATCTAATTGAAATCACTTGAGCCCGTTTGTAATGTTTCAGAAGGATCAGCACACAGACACACAGCAAAGACTCGAACACACTTTACTCTTTATTACTTCTTCTGCTACTGTTAGTTCTAGCATAATAGCATCTATTATTTACAAGATAAACATACAATACAAAATAACCAACGCAAGGGTTTTTCACGAATGATTCTGAGAAACTCCCAGAAACCGGTTTCAGCAGTGAGAATAAGAAGCTTTATCACCGAAGAAGACTTTGTTTGTAAACTATGTTTTCCTTTCAAGTGGCAAAATCAAGGTACAACCACAAAACAAGTCCTGACAGAGCTGTAGATTCTTCCTGCAGCCGAGATACAAGTACATCACAGGCCGCTTTTGTGTTCAACTGCAGCTCTACAAAAAAGCAACAATAGACATTTGTTTGCACTACAAAACGTGAGTTTGAGAAAATGTATTCGTGTAATCCACGTCTCCGAGAGTGTGTGTGTGTGTCTAAACGGGGGAGGAAAAAAAGAAAAGAGGAGGGTCTTTCGGTTTCTTTCAATTCATTTCCACTAATGGCTTCCAAGCATCTTCACACAATCAGGCAGCTGCTGCGTGGTCGATGCATCAGCGAGGACGAGAAGAGATGCGCATTCCCAGTAGAGATGCGAAGAACAGCAGACACTCAGCAATACAGCGGCTGCCACGCATTAGCTCAAAGACACCAAAGCAGAACTGTGCTTTAAAGCACTTACCATCAATAACGACTAACTAAAAGTAGCGCTGACGCCAACTTAAGTACATATTTCAGTAGTGTGACAGTAGCTCAGCTGGTTTCTTTTTCAGCTTTTCCGACATTCATTCTATTGAATCAGTTTGCTCAGACAGAATCGATTAAAAGAAAAACGAGTCAAATAGATTATTTTAGATCTTCAGTGCTGAAACAGGTCTTACGCAGCAGTGCCGAGACTTCATGCAGCTGGTATTGAGAGCTCAAATGCGGCGAGATTTAAGCTCATTTCACGGATCTCTCGTGGCTTACAGCACAATGTCACACTGTTAGGAAGACGCTGGCGGATCTCTGGCGTCGTCCGTTCAGCCGGTGTCAGCCAAAAGAGCAGAGCATTTGCAGAAAAAAAGGCAAAGACAAACAGAGAGGGAGGGAAACGCATAGGACGAATTTCACAAACTGGTCCCAAGTCAGAAAATCCAAAGGAAAAAAGCTGAATTTGGAAATTTTCATGACAATTCAGCACCAAATCCTCATTACTGTAAGACTTTGTAATTCCTATTATTCTCAAGAGCAATTCTCCTTACTCTAACTCAGACTTATTTATAATAATAAAACATCCACTTTTATCTTTATGGCCAATGACAACAGTCTCGGTCACTGGACTGAATCTGAATCGCGTCTTTGGTTTGCGAGACTTGTGAGACCTCAAGGTCTGATCGCCTTATGCCATTTCTTACCGTCAACGAATCTCAAACATAAGAAGTTCAAGAGATCAAACTAACAATTCAATATCTCATAGCATTTAAAGAGCGATAATGGATGCATGTAACACTTCTTCAAAAACCAAACAGCTCAATATGGTAACTTGTTTCAACAATGCATTGATTTAAACAACCAAGTATGTGTAAAAAAAAAAAATGCATAAAGCTTTATAAAACTTAAAACGGTTCAGGTTACATAAAAATGCCACTTTTTCTGATGCAAGATCAAATCACGAAACACTAAAATATATTTAAGTTTCAAACACGTTTATAATTCTTCCCCAGAATTATGCATTTTAGAACTTCAGCGCATTAGAAATGAATACTTCGGATTTCGAATCAAGACTTCACCACCTTCATCGGCTGTGTTGAATTCTTTAAATAACACACACAAAAAACAATCTTAATAGGGCAGTCATATATTGTAGAGGAGTCATCATAAATCATCCATGACTGCTGGAACATCAAACCCTGAACAACATCTGTTACATCAAACCTCTCCTGCCCAGCTGTTTCCTTTTGACTAGCATGATTTGGCAAATGTTAAATATCCATAGCGAAGATCAGCACTCTAGCACTAAAAAAAACATCTTTCTGATTGAAAGCAAAGCTGAATAGTGTGCAAAAATGACAATTTCGTGTTTCTCTCCTCTATTACTAACTGCAGTTGGCATCAAAGATGAGAAAATCCTCTTAATGATCTTTACAGTACATTTTTGCCTAATTATTTTGTTTTATTATAGGCTCACTTTAATTGATAGACGCAACATTTGTACTTAAATATAAATAAGTCGTATAACAAATTGATAGCTACAATTAAACAGTGAACAGTTAAGACACACACTTTCCCTTATAATATATATAGATTTGGTTTTGAATAAGAACAACCTCATTAATATGTCAACTACCAACACTTGACCAGGTGATGCTAGTGTACACGCAGAAACTGTCATGACAGAAAACTACTTTACGCACGATTTTAAGATTGAAAAGCCGCGTTTTAATTGCAATGTTTCATATGCATTCTATACCTGATGACTGTAACCACATACTAAGATCAATAACTCATCTCTCGTTTTCAATCGGATTCAGTGCGCAAACAACAAACAGCAAGTAGACACAAACCAGCGCGCGCGGTCTCCGTCAGATTAGTGAAATAATTCGCTCACCTTCTGCTTTCTCTTCGAGATAAATCATCCAGCGACCTCGTAAAAGGAAACGGATAATTTCCGAGCGGTTTCTTAGAGTTGGACAGCGGTATGAGCAGAGGAGCGCTGCCTGTGCGACTTGTGAGCGCGTGCGAATCTGAAGAAGTGAAGAAGCTTCACGTTCACGCTCGCGCTCGAAGAAGGCGTTTGCTCAACATTCCTGCGCTGCGTTTGTGTCATTCTCACCTCGACTAGACTTAGAACACATCCGAAGCCGCTACCATCACAGAATCTCTCCGTTTGATAGGCTGATATTACTGTTTCATCTGAGTGAGCAGAATTGAATTGCTAGCTTTTTTAATTTTTTTAGGTTTGGCTCTTTAATTTTTTTTTATTGTTAGATTTCAGAAACAGAAGAAAAACAACAATGGCCAAAAAAAAAAAAAAATTTAATTCCTTACAATTTAACAAACTTTATTTTTTTTACAGACAAAAAAAAAAACCGCTTACAGATATAGTAGATATCAGTGAAACACTTTTTGCATGTCAACCGTGTTTTTTGTTGTTGTTGTTTTTTTACAGTGGTCACGATTAACGATTTAAAAAAAACTAGTAATAATAGCTTACATTGAGTAGCCTAAATAATGACATAATTTTCATTTTTGTTGAATTATTCTTAAAATTGAAATGAATTTGTTGCACTACTAATGTATTTAAATTGAAATATACACTCTATTAAAAAAATAAAAAAATAGAGACAAACCCAGCAATTGGGATGTTTTGACCCAGCAGTTGGGTTACTACCCAGAAGGTTGGGTTAAACATTTAACCCAACCGCTGGGTCAAAACAACCCAATTGCTGGGTTTGTCCCTATTTTACCCAGCACTGGGTTGTATTTAACCCAGCATTTTTTTAGAGTGTAACTTCTTCTTTTTTATTATTTACATTTAGGCATTATTGTTTGCTTGCCTAAACCACAGATTTCAGTTAGCAACACAAATTAAAAATGAATAAATTGCCACATGCTTAAGTTCACATGGAGAAAAGAAAAAATCCTGAAGTGTATCAGTCAGATACATGACAACAGCACTGGATGTGACATATCAAGAGTCAACAGGTATTTATTTATCATTTGCATAGTTAACACTGGGGAAAACTGGGCATTGAAATGCTTGTGATGAGGCTCAGACATACAGTGACAATAACAGGACCATACAAAAAAAAAAAACATACAGATATAGACGTACGTGGAGGGCACTGAGATATTGAGTGACTTCAGTGACCATAGGCAGAACAATAACACAGACAGAGCATTAAATACAAATAAGTGGCAGTAACAGATACAATAAGGGTAGACAGTGTTAAGAGTTTAAAGTAGTCTTGAAGTACTGATATAAGAATATTGGGGGTAGAGCAGTGTCCAAAATATCATGAAGTCATGCAGTGAGAACACCTGACTTAAACCAACCTGACCAGCTGACAAACCTGCCCCTCTAAAACCAGTTTAGCCAAGCTGGGAGACCAGCTAAGCATTGTACTGCTTTAAAGCTGATTTTCAATAAACAGTTGGATTCGTGAATAAATGAACATATTAATAAAAAGCACATTGCATGGAGAGAAAAGATCATTTGTGACCACAAGTAGGCTACACCTACATATATTTAAACTGCTTTTTACCAGCACAAAATGATGTGGTCGATATATATTAATGAGAAGGTGAAAATTATTATAAGTTAACTATTAAAATATCGATATGGTGTGTTTATCCACGGGGCCTGTGATTTCACACCTCGCTCCTGTTAACAATAAGAGACCAATTTACTGACAAAGTCACTCCTGAATTAAAGATGTGAAAAAAATCCTTATTCAGCTTGCAGAATTTAAAGCAGGTTTCCGTGGCTGTTCACAGTCCTGCGAGTTCATTGATTTTACCCTCATATTCTTTTCACTGAGGTTTGTGTGTTGCTTTTGGAGTGGCGTCGGGGACCAGCTCGCCTGTTTCATCAGATGCTTTTGTCACAGCAGCGAGATGCTGTGATTTTAATTGTATTGGGGAATCTTGATTGGGAAAAGCAGAGGGGGAAGTGAAAGCTCAAAGCAAATTCATTACCGCTGAGGCCGTACATACCGAGATTTTCTGCATGCAGTGAAAATGTCAGCCTCACCTCGGTCATTTGTAAAGTAATAAGCAGAAGCACAATGACGGCAAGGCACAGCAGCGCAACGGGGGGAAGGGCAAATCTGCCTGTCGCCTTAAGAAGGATTTTTAAAAGAGTCTTGATTAGAAAGTATAATGAGACTGAGAGCCACGCTGCACACTATCTCTCCAGAGGCTGATGGAAAACAAATGAATGTAGCTATTTTGTTTTAATTCCTATTTTTCCACATTAGTCTGCTGCGGCGCATCCTGAGGACTTGTCATCATTGTCCACCAGAGCCCATGCAGCCAGAGTTATTGATTTTCTTTAGACATATCAAGGGAATGCAGAGAGTAATCTCTTTTTTCCTGCAAAAACAAGAGCCATCCAGTACATAAAAGGAAGAAGACAAAAGGATAATTTTATTCCATAGATGTAGGCCTATCATTCTTGTTCCAAACATTTTGACCTCACATTTTATGAAATGTAATTTGATCAAACAGGCACAAACCAACTAACACTACAAATATCACATAACTTATCAAATTCATTGACAATATCGCTGATGATGTTGTCACTTCCTGGAGGATGATGATATTGGTTAACGCAAGACTTTGTTACTTAAAGGAATAGTTCACCCAAAAATGAAACTTTGCTGAAAATGTCCTCACGCTCAGGCCATCCCAGTATGTAGATGAGTTTGTTTCTTCATCAGAACAAATTTAGGGAAATGTAGCATTGCATCACTTGCTCAGCAATGGATGCTCTGCAGTGAATGGGTGCCGTCAGAATGAGAGTCCAAACGGCTGATAAAAACATCACAATAATCCACAAGTAATCCACAGCACTCCAGTCCATCAGTTAACATCTTGTGAAGTGAAAAGCTGCATGTTTGTAAGAAACAAATTCATCATTAAGGCCAAAATATGAGTCCATAATCCATAATAACGCTTCCTTAAAGGAATAGTTCTAATAGTTCTAGGAATTAAGATGTAACAGGAAAAACCTATAAATTATCACTTTAAAACAATATTCCCAAGAAATCATGTTTTGTTGGAATAAATTAGATAGGAGAAAGAAATAAAGGAATAGAAAGTCTAGTACTGTATATTCTGGAAACATTACAGGAATGACCCATACACAGTCTTCTTAAACACAGTGACCAACGATTTAAAGGGGTCATATGATGCGATTAAAATTTTTCCTTTCTCTTTGGAGTGTTACAAGCGGTTCGTGCATAAAGAAGATCTGTAAAGTTGCAAAGACTAAAGTCTCAAATACAAAGAGATGTTCTTAATTTCATTTGATAAACTTTGACCTAAAAAAGGCTAAGCTAAGTAACCCACAATCACACTGTTTGTTTGCTATTGTGCTATTAACCTGCACTTAATTAAAGACAGCATAATTGTGGCTTTGTATCTCTGGTAAATGTTCTCTTAAATAGAGTAATTGCTCTTTTATTGCAGATGAATCTGACAGCGGCAGGAATTAATTACTGTCAGATTGTACAGTGCGTATCATTTAGATGGGTGACTATTCAGTTGCTTGCTGACATGGAAAATGTATTCAAATATTCAAACGATTCATCTCTCAGTGGTGGTTTTGTATGTGTATTTATAAATTAAAAATACCCTTTTATGTCACTGCACAATTTACATATGCATATTAATAATTCATGCATTTGAAAACGAACAAAAAAAATGAACATTTTGATTGGGAATCAAAGAGGGATGAGCATTAAAAGAAAAAAGAGCATTTGAGTTTGATGGATAAAATCATTACTCATTTATATTACCCAAAACAATGTGTGAAACACATAGAAATAGATTCTGATCTTGTAATATTTACAGAAATGAGATGTCGGGTTCAGTGACCTCTCGGACAAGCCTAATAACTGTGTCTAATTGTACTGATCTGTACTGTAACATCTAAATTAGTCAAGTTAAAAATATTATTCAACATCACTGAATCAACCTAAATACATCCAATTCATTTTTATGGGTTAAATCAGGTAGAAATCGCTTTTATTAAGGTAACAATTGCAGGTTGCCACTTTTTACAGTGTATTATGTGAGAGGAAACAGTTTGAGACATGAATCTAGAAATGAAAACATTGGATTGGATTTCACTTGGCTGCTATATAATAAAAATAAAGCAAGTAATAACAAATAAATAACAAATGACCTAGGCACAGAGTGACCACTGGTGGATGATATTTAACCAAGATGCATGCAGTGATATGTCTAGATATATCATCCAGGACAGAATCCATTTTGGAAACCAGTATTTGGTTTCATTTTGCCATGAAAAACTAAGCCAGCTAACAAAAAAATCTTCTAAGAACATTTTTTTAATGTTCCCATTAAGTTTTGAAAATATTATTTCTGAATGCTATTCTATATTTGAATGTTCACAACTTCCTTTTTTTTTTTTAATATTTAGAAAATGTTTTTAAATGGAACATTCTATTTTGCAAACATTAAGGGATGTTACTTTTGAATGTTCTCTGAACATTCTGAAACAAGCAGTAAGATAAAGAAAAAACACTAACTTTCAGTCAGTGTTTGTCGGTTCTGAACGTCAATCTATGTGTTCCTGTGTCTCCTACGTACCGCTTGTGTTTGGATTATTAAAAGACTGTGGTTTGAAGCTATCTCCGTGTCTCCTCGTTCCGTGCTCCAAGTGAAGTGTGACAGAAGAACCGACCTAAACAGTTACCTCCGTTTGTACCCTCCGTTTTGTTTCCGTTTTTCTCCCAGTGATTTTTTTTCTGTTGTGTCCCCATGAATCCCTTCGCTCGCCCCGAATTCCTCCTCCTCCTGCTGGAGCAGGGAGACAAAGCCATACCATACCAAACTGTTCCTGTTGGTCGCTAACATCACCAGCTACCCGGACGACGCGCTCTGCTCTTTCTATGATGCCTGCTCCTAGAAAGCGCCCTCAAGTGCCTGCTCTTAGAGAGCACCCTCCAGTGGCCGCTCCTCGAAAATGCTCGCCCGCCTGCCCTCCCACCCGCTCCAGCCTCCTTCACCGCTGTCAGCTGGCAGCCCCTCTGCTCGCCCTCAGCCCACCATCATTGCGGTGCGAGCCTACCATCCTCCAGCGTCGCTGGGGTTGGAGTATCCCTCACCTCCGCCTCCAGCCTCCGAGGCCCGGACTCCGCCTCAGCCCATAGACCCAGCGGCTCCACCTCGGCTCCTAGCTCCCTCGCCTACACCGTCAACCGTCGTTCCATCAGCTCCATCGGGCTCCCTCGTCCCTCCGGCTCCACCTTGGTCAGGCGTCGACCCACCATCGCCTCTGGGCTCCTCTCCTCTGGCTGCGCCTTGTCACTCCATCCCACCGGCTCCTTTGGGCTCCTTCCTCCCGCCAGCTCCACCTTGGTCCTCAGACACTCCGGCTCCACCACGGATCTCCGGATATCCGCCTCCACCTTGGTCGCCAGAGCCCTCGGCTCCACCCTGGCCCCCCGGATCCTCGGCATCCCCCTGGCTCGTTGGCTCTCCGTCTCCGCCTCGGGCTCCTCCTCCACCTGCTCCGCCGCCGTTGGTCGGCCCCCTGGAGTCGGCAGCCATCCCTCCTCCATGGCTCCTCCCACCGTCAGCTCCAACGTGGGCCGCTGTTATGGCTGTGGCCTGGGTCCTACTGAGCTCCTCCTGCTCCGGGTCACCCCTGGCTCCTCTCTCCTTCGTCGCCCCCCTGGTATCTGTCTGCCGGCCTCCTCCCGGATATCCGTCCTCCTCCCGGATATCCGTCCTCCTCCGGAACCTCCTCCCAAGTTCCCACCCATTCCCCTCCCCATGTTGTTTCTATGGTGCGAGGACGCACCTTCCGGGAGGAGGCGTTATGTCAGGGTTATGGACCTGTCGGTGTGTGTTTTTGCTCCCTGTGACCCAGTTTCTGTCTCCCGTTGATTGTGTTAATTTAATTCCAGGTGTGTCTAGTTCTTCCCCCAATTATCCTGTTTAAAATCCCTAGTCCTTTCAGTCAGCGTTTGTCGGTTCTGAACGTCAATCTGTGTTCCTGTGTCTCCTAAGTACCCCTTGTGTTTGGATTATTAAAAGACTGTGGTTTGAAGCTATCTCCATGTCTCCTCGTTCCGTGTTCCAAGTCAAGTGTGACACATTCCTTGAACAATGTACAGTATGAATAATGTTTTTATGCTAAAGTTGAGAACATTATTAAAGACCAGATAACTAAAGTTCTGTTAGCTGGGAACACACACACACACACACACACACACACACACACACACACACACACACACACACACACAACTGCACATTGACACCAA
>NW_015505959.1:214717-225626 GCF_001515645.1 Sinocyclocheilus grahami
CTCCGCCGCCGTTGGTCGGCCCCCTGGAGTCGGCAGCCATCCCTCCTCCATGGCTCCTCCCACCGTCAGCTCCAACGTGGGCCGCTGTTATGGCTGTGGCCTGGGTCCTACTGAGCTCCTCCTGCTCCGGGTCACCCCTGGCTCCTCTCTCCTTCGTCGCCCCCCTGGTATCTGTCTGCCGGCCTCCTCCCGGATATCCGTCCTCCTCCCGGATATCCGTCCTCCTCCGGAACCTCCTCCCAAGTTCCCACCCATTCCCCTCCCCATGTTGTTTCTATGGTGCGAGGACGCACCTTCCGGGAGGAGGCGTTATGTCAGGGTTATGGACCTGTCGGTGTGTGTTTTTGCTCCCTGTGACCCAGTTTCTGTCTCCCGTTGATTGTGTTAATTTAATTCCAGGTGTGTCTAGTTCTTCCCCCAATTATCCTGTTTAAAATCCCTAGTCCTTTCAGTCAGCGTTTGTCGGTTCTGAACGTCAATCTGTGTTCCTGTGTCTCCTAAGTACCCCTTGTGTTTGGATTATTAAAAGACTGTGGTTTGAAGCTATCTCCATGTCTCCTCGTTCCGTGTTCCAAGTCAAGTGTGACACATTCCTTGAACAATGTACAGTATGAATAATGTTTTTATGCTAAAGTTGAGAACATTATTAAAGACCAGATAACTAAAGTTCTGTTAGCTGGGAACACACACACACACACACACACACACACACACACACACACACACACACACACACACACAACTGCACATTGACACCAAACAATCTAGCCATTGCGAGAATCAAGTGTTATCATATGACCCTGGAAAATCCCCAGCTTCTGTCAGGCAACATTAAGACCTGAGAAGGAATGCTCCATTAAGGAAACACATATCATCCAGCAAACAGCGAGAGCAGTGTTGATTTGACAAGATGAGTGAGTACAGGATCACAGGACTTGTATTACCCAGCAGCCTCTTGGTTCCTTCCGTGGCTCCTCCAGTGGGCAGCGGTCTTAATGGTCCTGCTGGTTTTGGCTCTGTTAATTGGAGCATGTTCACAGATGAAGGCCATGCTGGAGACGGTAGAGTACGAGAACGGAACAAAGGGAAAGAGAAGCACTATTGTTAAGAAATAATAATCAGTTTAGCTCAACCAAACGAAACAAAAAGGAGCAGATGTGAACGGAAAACTCACTTTGAATAATGTTTTAGACATTTCAGCATGTCCTGATTAGCTGTGTGTTTGTCCCTTTAAAGCCTCAATAGAGCTTTAGAGGCTTAAATGTGCCTAAATACTCACACATTTGTAAAGCATACGGTTTTCTTTCAAGTTTTGTATTATATCTACAGAACTCTGCAGTGAAATGTTTTGTTTTTTTTGTAGACCAATCCAGATGTTCCCTCTGAATTATAAGCTCTGTGACCAACAAAAGTTTATGATTCTTACATGTTTTGTTCATCATGATAATCTTCACGGATGAACAAAACATAAATACAATCTGCAGAAGTAAAAACCTAAACAAACCATGATCACATGACTTTAACATCACCACCACTAAGCTTTGACAACCTTTGAGCCTTTATTTTAAAAAAATCCCTAAACGTTTGAGTTAGAATATTTTGCATGGGCACAATTAGAAACTGTAAAAGTGGACTAGAGAATAAATGAGTTTACCCGTCTGACGTGATGTCTCTGGTGCTCCTTGAATGGCGGTCAAAAATGACAGAATTTTTTATTTTTTTTTTACTTCAGTGAAACAGATGATGATAATGTTTTTTATTTAATAATTTGCATTACTAGATTATTAGACAGTGCATTATTTTATGGTACTTTATGGTAATTTTATTTATGCAGTATGTTATGGTAGGTATATTTATGCAGTAGTTATAACCCATTTTTTTTATCATTTTCTTTACCACTTTTTGAACATATACCTGAAAATAAAATTTACAGCTTAAACTGTCATATATCTTGAATGCTTGGTGCACAGACTTACGCTTGGTCTCTTTTTAAAGTTTATTATTAATACTATTTTCAAATTTTACATGAAATATATAGTTTCCATTAATAATGTTTTAGACATTTCAGCATGTCCTGATTAGCTGTGTGTTTGTCCCTTTAAAGCCTCAATAGAGCTTTAGAGGCTTAAATGTGCCTAAATACTCACACATTTGTAAAGCATACGGTTTTCTTTCAAGTTTTGTATTATATCTACAGAACTCTGCAGTGAAATGTTTTGTTTTTTTTGTAGACCAATCCAGATGTTCCCTCTGAATTATAAGCTCTGTGACCAACAAAAGTTTATGATTCTTACATGTTTTGTTCATCATGATAATCTTCACGGATGAACAAAACATAAATACAATCTGCAGAAGTAAAAACCTAAACAAACCATGATCACATGACTTTAACATCACCACCACTAAGCTTTGACAACCTTTGAGCCTTTATTTTAAAAAAATCCCTAAACGTTTGAGTTAGAATATTTTGCATGGGCACAATTAGAAACTGTAAAAGTGGACTAGAGAATAAATGAGTTTACCCGTCTGACGTGATGTCTCTGGTGCTCCTTGAATGGCGGTCAAAAATGACAGAATTTTTTATTTTTTTTTTACTTCAGTGAAACAGATGATGATAATGTTTTTTATTTAATAATTTGCATTACTAGATTATTAGACAGTGCATTATTTTATGGTACTTTATGGTAATTTTATTTATGCAGTATGTTATGGTAGGTATATTTATGCAGTAGTTATAACCCATTTTTTTTATCATTTTCTTTACCACTTTTTGAACATATACCTGAAAATAAAATTTACAGCTTAAACTGTCATATATCTTGAATGCTTGGTGCACAGACTTACGCTTGGTCTCTTTTTAAAGTTTATTATTAATACTATTTTCAAATTTTACATGAAATATATAGTTTCCATTAGGGTTGCAATGTACACACAACTGAACATTGAGACCAAACAACTGATTTAATCTTCCAAATCAAGAGAACAATCTAGCCATTGCGAGAATCAAGTGTTATCATATGACCCTGGAAAATCCCCAGCTTCTGTCAGGCAACATTAAGACCTGAGAAGGAATGCTCCATTAAGGAAACACATATCATCCAGCAAACAGCGAGAGCAGTGTTGATTTGACAAGATGAGTGAGTACAGGATCACAGGACTTGTATTACCCAGCAGCCTCTTGGTTCCTTCCGTGGCTCCTCCAGTGGGCAGCGGTCTTAATGGTCCTGCTGGTTTTGGCTCTGTTAATTGGAGCATGTTCACAGATGAAGGCCATGCTGGAGACGGTAGAGTACGAGAACGGAACAAAGGGAAAGAGAAGCACTATTGTTAAGAAATAATAATCAGTTTAGCTCAACCAAACGAAACAAAAAGGAGCAGATGTGAACGGAAAACTCACTTTGAATAATGTTTTAGACATTTCAGCATGTCCTGATTAGCTGTGTGTTTGTCCCTTTAAAGCCTCAATAGAGCTTTAGAGGCTTAAATGTGCCTAAATACTCACACATTTGTAAAGCATACGGTTTTCTTTCAAGTTTTGTATTATATCTACAGAACTCTGCAGTGAAATGTTTTGTTTTTTTTGTAGACCAATCCAGATGTTCCCTCTGAATTATAAGCTCTGTGACCAACAAAAGTTTATGATTCTTACATGTTTTGTTCATCATGATAATCTTCACGGATGAACAAAACATAAATACAATCTGCAGAAGTAAAAACCTAAACAAACCATGATCACATGACTTTAACATCACCACCACTAAGCTTTGACAACCTTTGAGCCTTTATAAGCAGCAGGAGGGATTTACTTAAAGATTTATGTAGGATAGTGTCAATAATAAAATAATAATAATAATTATTATTATTCTAATTTCTAAAAAAAAAAGTATATTTTAGGTCAGTTCAATTTTTGTGTTATTTTCATGACAATTAAAACATTAATTTAAAGTTTTTTTTGTATTTTCCATGAGATTCTCTGTAATACAGTAATTGTAAGTTACACAATTAAAGTATTTCAATATTTAAATCATAATAAATGAAAGGTAGTACATCAAACACTATCATTATGCATACATTATTTGAATTATGAATAATATATCACATTTTTTCACATTACAGTAATTTTGCATTATGGTAATGAAAATTTGTGGGGTTGAAATATGCTTTATTGTTATGCAAATAATTAATGGCTGACTGATATGGGTTATTTAATTTCTTAATGCAAATACAGAGAGAGCAGGGTGGCTGATGCCCGTACACATGTAAAACTATTTAATGATGACAAATGGACATTCACAAAATTGCTGAATTTCTTTTTACATTTAAAAACCACTAAAAACCTAATAAAAAAAAAATATAAAAAAAGATATTAAAAAGGATTTATATTATTTCAGCAAAAATATATTATATACTTTTTTTAACATAAGCAAGATCTAATTTCTTAATTTTTTCCTTTGATCATGGGGTAAAATATGATTACATTTTGTGAGATTTACCCTAAGAATACTGCTGCCAAGTTGAAATCTGAAAAAAAAATGGACGAGTCACTCAAAGGAAACACTTCGGTTTGTCTATTGTTTCATTATTATTATTATTAGACTCCGTCTCTTTCTGAAGGAGGCTCCCCTCCACACTGCCCGTCTCCCTGAGAGCAGCTATTGTATCCCTCTCTAATAAATTAGGCTTTGTTGACCTGGCTTCTGTGGTGTCCTAAGAGCTCCAGACAGCAGACTGAACCCTGGGAAAACCAGAAACCAGTACAAATCACCAAACAATACTAAGCTGCCTGGAGTCTGAAAGCATTTCTGCTCTTCACACTCACAACACCCTAGCTACTGCTTAGAAACACACTGACGACCACTCAGAACACCTTAGCAACCACATGGCAATGCCCTGGCAACAAAAAAGAACACTCTAACAACCACATAGAAACACTAACAACCACACAAAACACTTTAGCAACCACAATTCGACTGCCCAGAACACCCTAGCAACCACATATCAATGCCCTGATCACCACATAGCCACACAATAACAACCAATTAGTACACCCTGGCAACCATATAGTGACACAAAAACAACCGTAAAAGAATACCCAAGAAACCATATGGCAATCCTCTGGCAACCACCCAAAAACCCTAGCAACCACATAGCAACACACTAACAATCCCTCAGAACACCTTAGCAACACACCAACAACAACCATAAAGAACATTTTAGAATCCACATAGCAACACCCTGGCAACCTTCAAGAACATCCTAGCAACACAGCAACAACAACAACAACAACCACCATAAAGATCACCTTAGAAACCGCATAGCAACACACCAACAACCACAAAGAACACTTTAAAAACCACATGCAACACCCTGGCAACCACCACAAACACCCTAGTAAGCACATAGCAACACACCAACAACCCCTCAGAACACCCTAGCAATGCACCAACAAAAACCATACAGAACACATTAGAAACTACACCCTGGCAACCACAAACAACACCTTAGAAACCACATGGCAACACCCTAACAACCTGAAATTCTCCAGCATTTGCACATGCAAACACCAAGTCTATTTTTTCTAAGGTTTCATAAGACTGGAGACAAACACAGGAAGCACAGACTAAAGTGTGTGTGTGTGTGTGCCTTCAGGTGGACTTTGCCCTGGGAGTTACTTGCAAAATGATTAACAATGACTGAACTACACAAGAGATAAGAACCGCATTTCCCATCAACAGCACGATATTCATTTTTTTATCAGTTCACAATAGATTCATAATAAAACAGCAGGACATGCCTTCTCCATGAGGAACAATCCAGTTTTTGGTGTAGCTGAAAAAATCATTGTAGTTTGAACCACAAAATATTACATATGAATTTTACAAATAGCATCAGATCCATCATAAGCATGAATGTGCAGATGTGCAATATATTGTTTCCACTGCTTCTGTTCTTTGATACTCTTCATGAGTTCTATTCTAACAAATGGATCTGATTTCATTACTCAAAAAATGAGTCAGTCTTAAAGATTGGATTTGAAAAATAGATTTGTGTGCAGTGAGAATCCTCATTATAGTCATTAATGTTTTGCTTATTTACCAAGTGCAATAAAAATCAGACTTTGTGTCTTTCTACGCATCATAATTCCTCGTTCCATCTTACAGCTGGAGTTTGGCATTGTTGATATGACTACAAGTCATTACTAATTCATCAACCATAAATATAAAACCCTAGAAATATGTGCAAGGTGAGCGCTTTCAGTTCCTGCCAACAGCAGAGTGATTTATCTGTGGGGATCTGTGTGAAAGAGGCGTATCACTGGCTTCTTCTGAACTCTCTTACCCTGCGCTGAGAACTGTGGACTTAGGGTAAAAAAAGACACAACGACACTGGCAGCTTCCTTACACTTCAATATACTGATCCAGACTGGACACATACAACTAACAGAAATGAACATTAACAGATAAGAAATGCATTCTTATTATGACAACACCCTGAAAACCCACATAAAATCACACCAACAACCACAAAGTACACCTTAGAAACCACATGGCAATGCCCCGTCAACCACTTAGAACAAAGAGCACCTTAGAAACCATATGTCAACGCTCTGGCAACTTCACAGAAGACCCTAAAGACAGAAACACACCAAGAACCATTTAGAACCACATAACAACATCCTGGCAACCACTTAGCAACATACCGACAATCACAAAGATCACCTTAGAAACCACATGACAATGACCCGGCAGCCACCAAGAATACTTTAGTAACCACAAAGCAATACATCAAGAACACTTTAGCAACTACTTGACAAAGCCCAGACAACCACATAGCATCACACCAGCAACTGCACAGAAGACCTTAGAAACTACATAGCAACACCCTGGCAACAATCCAGAACACCCTAATAACCACATAGCAACAAATCAACATCTACTCAGAACACCTCAGCAACCACATAACAACACCCTGACAACCACATAGCAACACGCCAACAACCACTCAGAAGACCTTGGAAACCACATATCAACACCTTGGCAACCACCTAGAAAACCACAGTAACCACAATTCAACACAGCAGCCACTCTGAACACTTTATCAAACACATGGCAAAGCCCTGACAACCACATAGCAACACACCAACAACCATAAAGAAAACCTTAGAAACCACAAAGCAACACTTTGGCAACCATCCAGAACACCCTATTTACCACACAGCAACACAACAACAACCACTCATAACATTTTAGCAACCACATTGAAACACCCTAGCAACACACTAACAACCACAAAGAACACCTCAATAGAAACCATGTATCAACACTCTGGCAACACAGAGAACCCCCTAGAAAAAACACATACTCTACCAACACACAAACATCTACTCAGGACACGTTAGCAACCACATGACAATGCCACACAACCATATAGCAACATACCAACAACCACATATCACTAGAAAACCACAGTAACCACAATTCAACACAGCAGCCACTCTGAACACTTTATCAAACACATGGCAAAGCCCTGACAACCACATAGCAACACACCAACAACCATAAAGAAAACCTTAGAAACCACATAGCAACACTTTGGCAACCATCCAGAACACCCTATTTACCACACAGCAACACAACAACAACCACTCATAACATTTTAGCAACCACATTGAAACACCCTAGCAACACACTAACAACCACAAAGAACACCTCAATAGAAACCATGTATCAACACTCTGGCAACACAGAGAACACCCTAGAAAAAACACATACTCTACCAACACACAAACATCTACTCAGGACACGTTAGCAACCACATGACAATGCCACACAACCATATAGCAACATACCAACAACCACATATCAATGCCTTGGCAACCACCCAAAACACCCCAGTAACCACATAGCTATACACCAACAACCACAAAGAACACCTAAGAAAACACATATTGAAAACCTGGCAACCACCAAAAAACCCTAGTAACCACATAGCAACATACTAACAACCACTCAGAACACCTTAGCAACCATATAGCAATGCTATGGCAACTGCACAGAAAACCCTAAAGACCACACTGCAACACACCAACAACCACAGAGAACACCACAGAAACCACATATCAATGCCTTGGCAACCATCCAGAACACCATAATAACTACATAGCAACACAACAACAACCATGCAGAACACTTTAGGAACCACATGACAAAGCCTTGACAACCACATAGAAACACACCATCAACACCACAGAAACCACATAGCGACGCCCTGGCAATCACACAACAACACCCTGGCAACCACATAGCAACACAACAACAACCACGCAAAAACTTTACACATTGGAACACTTTAGCAACACACCAACCACAAAAAACACCTTTGCAACCACACAACAACACCCTGGCAACCACATATTAAAGCACCAACAAAGGTCATGTGTCCAGTCAGTCATTTTTGCAGAAAATTCATCTGTTTCTTGGTAGAATCTAGTCAAATTACACACATATTGGACAGGTAATGTGAAGTCCTTATCCTCAAAAATCATGATTATAACAGATAACATATAATAATTTTTTATTATTATTACTTCTAATTTTAGAGTTTGTAGACTCTAGAAAGTTTGAAAAGTGGATTGAAATCTCTGATTGGTGAAGTAGACACACTGGCCTGCACAGTCTGTCAACATGGATCATATCATGAGTCACAGCGTCCTCTAATGGTCTTCAGTGATAACTTTTAATAAGATGATCAGAGGATGACAGTAAATTCTGTTGGTCGCTTACCAAAAAGGCTGAATCTTAATGAAAGCACCTTTATGGCTGCAGATCATCTGTCAGTGAATTACTGCTTATGTTGCTATTTAATTGATTATCGCCAACACTAGTGTGTAGAATATACTTACTATTAAATCAATAAATACATTTATATAAATAAAATAAATAATTAATAACTAAATAATAAAAATTTCTAAACAAATACATTTAAATAATAAATAAACTAAAATCAATAAATGTATTAATATTTATAAACAAATACATTTAAATAAATAAACAAATCAATCAATTAATAACCAAACAAATACATTTAAATAAATATACCAAGTTTATTTATTCAACAAGCCTACAAGCCATATTTTATGAGGATTTGTGTTATTTTCACCAGTGCAACCACTTTGGAGATGTTAAAGCATTAAAATAATTTTAAATTCTAATTTAAAATAAAAACATTCAAAATCTAATAAGACTAACAATATATATTAACAAAATATATTACTATACTATACTATAACAATATATACATATATTACAATATATATTTTCTTAATATTACAATATATTTTAATTTAAAAAATATTAAAATAGAGTAAAAATCCATTTAAGAAAGCTTTAGGTTTTGAGAAGAGTTATTGTGTTCTTTTAACTGGTATAACCTAATACTGAAACTACTGATACTGATGCTTATATTGTTTTTTGTTTTTTTGAGACAAGCAGGATGGAAAGTGACACTGAGGACACAGGAAAAACCTATCAAATCGATTACCAACCCCAAAGTGTGTACCACTGTGGTTTAAATACAAACTTGTATGTACAAGCACTCATAATGTAGTAGCAGTCATAACATGGCCAAACATGTGTAGGCGAAGCAGCTGGAGATACAGAGGGAAACTGACACTTTCAGGGTAGAACAATGACAGTGATCTATAAAAACCCCAGAGGGTAATTCATCTACCCTCGATAAGCTGCCCCACTTCATCCTCATCGCTCTCTCATTTCACATCCAGCACACACATTCATCTGCAGCTCATCTGGACACAAACGTCTGCAGCAAAGCTAACATCTTCTGTTTATTTGCACGTGTAGAAACGGCCTGCTAATCATTCAGCATGCCTGTGTTTGCTGTCACGTCTCTGGAGAGTTTAGCCTGAATTTGCTTACAGCAGCATTCAAATCTGAGCTATTAAAAGGATCGTGTATGTATTTGTGCATGTATGATTTTTTTTGTGTTTGGTTTTTCTTGGTTTCAGATCGGACACTAAAAAAACGAAAACTGAAATGTTTGACGATACTTTATTCGTTTTGAAAGACCAACACTTGATTAGTTTCTCTTTGAGAAATGGCTTGTTGTTCATGTATGGATAAATAAAGCCTTAATCAATGTTTACACAATTGGATTCATTCATAACAATATAGATACAGAAGACTGTTAGTGGCAAAACAATAACACTTAAACTATATTGTGATTGGCAATCATTAATTATTTGTATTTACAAAATTTGGGGTGCTTATACAGTGCTAGCGGTGACAAACACATATGTGTAACCTTTTCAGCTGAGAAAGACGGAAAATAAATACTGGTCCTACTCCAAAGGAAGACATCTGACAAAACTTCCCATTTTGTAAATCTCACAACAGAAACAGAGACAAATTTGGCACATACAACATTAACAAACAACCCAAAGCTTTAGGAGCTGCGATGAGGACAAAATTGAACTGAATTACGACTTAAATTTCAATCTGTTTTTCACGCAAATCGAAATTATAGTGCACAAAAATATATGGCAGTATATATGGCCTTTTCGGAGCTTAACAGTGGTCTCTATAAAATATAATTTTATGGAAAAGAGCTGCAATCAATTGTCAATTTCAATTGATTATAAATGATTCTTCAGGAAAAAATAACAGAAGATGTGGGCAATATATATGTAATGTTATTATTATTATTATTTAATAATAACAACAACAACAACAACAATAAAAATAATATAATAAAATTTAGATTTTTTTTCTGAATAAATTTTTCATCAGGCTTGGTTAAAGATGAGGGTGATGAAAATATATATATATATATATATATATATATATATATATATATATATATATATATATATATAGAGTGCGAATTGAGGGGG
>NW_015505959.1:225683-242317 GCF_001515645.1 Sinocyclocheilus grahami
TATATATATATATACAGTGTTCGAATTGAAGGGGGGCTGGGGGGATCCCGGAACTCCCATAATCATAAAGGGGTCCCCTGGTTTTTCAATAACACTTTAATACTTAAAATTAAGTTTCGATTGCTGTATTAAATTTAGACCTGCTTATGTTACATCATATTCTATTTTTACAGCATTGTACTCATTGTAACCAATCACACATGATTCTGTTGAGCTTAGGAATGCAGTAGCCAATCAGAGGCGTTCAAACTAGTCATCGCTGAAACTCCAGAGGTTTTTTGCAGTTTTTTTCAGACTGAAACTCGCAAATTCCCACATCATAAACAACAAAGTGCAGATGTACGTACGATGTAAGTTAGAGATTAATTTATCATACCGTGTATGGACAGCTTCATTGATTATAAGAGGAGTTATGAGTGCTTAAACACTAGCTAGACTGAATGCTCATTTAGAGTGTGTTCTTTCATGTGTTTCAATATAATAAAATGCATTTAGAATGCTCCCAAAATTCAATATATGGGGGCAGAAAATTTATATATTTATATAATTTCGTATAGTTGATCAATATCACAGAGTGCCATTTTTTTTAAAATCCCAAATGTGATATTGATTTTTATACAACAATTCAATAAACAAGTTAATATTAAGAGACTTATACGTTTTAGACACCATATTGCCTAGTTTTTGCTCTATTTCGCCAACAAAAATTGTTCCAAACAAAGCAGCACTGTTTTGCGTTTCGTTCCTGAATGAATCAACCATTTAAATGATTCGTTTCAATCGCAATTATCGACTCACTTATTAACAGTGACTTGCTGCCACCTACTGGCGGTTTTAATTTCACATTTTGAAGTATCTTTTTATATATGTATTTTTTAAGATCAGTATTCAATGTTTTAAGATTACAATATCAAAACATTATTTATGCATTTGTAACTGCAGGTTAAAGCATTCATGCCTTGCATTAAACAGTGTGTATATGCATCTAAATGCCACTTTAGATGCAGCTTCTGTGTTTTCTCTGCATTGCATGACTTTTGTTGATAATGATTTTATTTCTTTGGTAAGAGGCCCAAATGTCTTATTATTGTAATTTACTTGATTGATTAAATGTAAGAATTTAACACACTTCTAGAAAAAATTGCTTTACAAAGGTAAAAATAGCCAGAAATAATTTTAAACTTGTTGGAAAAGATTCATTTCTGTCACTGCTGTGAACTGACCACCACACAGAGTCAGCAACACACTCAGCAAAATATCATCTGATTATCTATCGATCGTTATCGATAAAATCCCAGAAAATATAGAGATATCATTTTTTGTCAACATCAACACACCCCTAGGCTAGATATTTAATTCTTCTTTGCTTAGTGATTGTTTGGTACACCTAATTCATTGATCATCGTAAAATAATCTTTTATCTTAGAATCGGGTTTTCTCAATGATAACAAGGACAAGACAAAAAATATGCATCATATGTATATAAAGTTTTATTTTATTTAATTTATTTTTTGTGTAGGGGGTGAGGGGGTAGGGGTAGGTTAGAGGGACCCCCCAAGAGCTTTGACACTATTCGAACACTGTATGTATATATATATATATATATATATATATATATATATATATATATTTAATTCTTCTTTGCTTAGTGATTGTTTGGTACACCTAATTCATTGATCATCGTAAAATAATCTTTTATCTTAGAATCGGGTTTTCTCAATGATAACAAGGACAAGACAAAAAATATGCATCATATGTATATAAAGTTTTATTTTATTTTATTTATTTTTTGTGTAGGGGGTGAGGGGGTAGGGGTAGGTTAGAGGGACCCCCCCAAGAGCTTTGACACTATTCGAACACTGTATGTATATATAACCAACGTTTACCATCCAACCTGACAGAACTGGAGAGGCTCTGCAAGGAGGAATGGCAGAGGATCCCTAAATCCAGGTGTGAAAAACTTGTTGCCTCTTTCCCAAAAAGACTCATGGCTGTATTCGATCAAAAGGGTGCTTCTACTAAATACTGAGCAAAGGGTCTGAATACTTAGGACCATGTGTTATTTCAGTTTTTCTTTTTTAATAAATCTGCAAAAATGTCAACAATTCTGTGTTTTTCTGTCAATATGGGGTGCTGTGTGTACATTAATGAGGAAAAAAAATTAACTTAAATGATTTTAGCAAATGGCTGCAATATAACAAAGAGTGAAAAATTTAAGGGGGTCTGAACACTTTCCGTACCCACTGTATATATATACACACATTATTAAGAATAATACAAATAATAGATAATATATTCAGATAATATTTTCAGACGATATATAATTTTATACATAAAATTTATATTTTTAAATTATATTTTTCTGATTCATTACCATCAGGCAAGGTATATATATATATATATATATATATATATATATATACACACACACACACACACACTGCACATATATATATAATTTAGACATTTTTCTGATAATTTTTCAGCTTTTGCAACCAGCCTGTGGACATGATTAGCTGTAAGGACACAATGAAACTAATCTCACAGAAGTCACATGAGAAAAGCAGCTCAGAGAAAATATTAGTAAAGCAGAGTCACTAAAGTGTTGAGTCTTCAAGGAGAAGGAAAAGATCAATGTGCTTAATTGTCCTGCGTAATAAAACCCCAGCAACTGTTTTAGCTTTATTTCACACATGGCATTCAGACAGATCATATTTCCCCACACAGTCCTCCATTCCACCCCAGAGAAAGAGATCATTTGAGTCACGACTGCCTCGTTTTGTTCTATGTGGACCGTCGCTGAGGAACCAGTGAAAAGGGAAGAGTTCACAGTCTCCCGTGAACGCCTGCTGATTATTCTCACCCGGGCACGGATGAAAAACACTAAGGTACCACCTCGATTTCTTCAGCTTCTATCAAGCAGGCCTGATCGGTGGACGGGGATCTGAAGGGCGGGTGGTACTCGATCAGGTTGAGGATGGATGAACCAGAGTTGTTTCTTTGGTGAAAGAACCAAACCATTGCAGAAACGAGCAGTATCAGCGCCACGCTGATGATGACCAGAGCTGACAGAAGAGGACTGCCCTCTAGAGATGAGAGAAGAAAGAAATAGAATGATCCAGATGGTTTCTGGTGGTTTAAATGATTTACAATGAACATGACGGCTTCAAACAAACTCAATTATGGACATTATGTCTTTTAGGGAAAAAAAAGAGGAGACAAATGGGGAAAACTCACTTAATTTAAGTGTACAGATATAATAGCAAGATCACATTAACAACACAAATAAGATCATGCTTACTCGGTGGGCTTATCCAGACGGCCTCTGAAAAACAAATAAAAAAGATTGAAAGTCAAATTACACTCTAAAATCTTTATGGGCAAAGCATACCTACATTTTATCTTCCATAATGTTGGAAACTAAAAATATGCACTAGTATGTTCTTTCCACAAATGTACCATTTTATATTATTTTAGCAAAATTATGATATTACATCATTCACTGCACCTGAAACATATGGATGGCCAAATTACTCAAAAATGAATCATTAAATAAATATTTGAACATGTATGAACTAGAAAGTTCAAAGATATCGAGATTTAAAAAGGTGACATTCACTAATGCCGAGTAATGTGCTGACAACCGTAACCCTGTTAACCAAAATTAAATGTCAGGAGCTTGTGCTTAAATTAAAAACAATCCAAAATGAAAAAGGAATGGTTCAAATAAACAAAAATAAGCAAAAAGCACCTTTCTCCAATGACAGCCATTCATATATAACTGGCCATAAAACTAGAACTATTATTATAGCTGTAGGTGCATGCTTGTCCATTTTACGATCTTGGTCCTGTCACGTTGTTTGTACTTGAATAGACTGATAATAATACACAATGTCCATAACTTAAAAAATAAGCTTGGATATTCCAATCCATTTATTGTCTCCTTCTTGATTCAAAATTTCAAACAGCAACAAACCATAAAGAAGTAAAAGTGTCTAATTACTCAAGTCCATCACGACGCGTCAGAACCAAGATCGTAAAATGGACAATCATACACTTACAACTTAAAGTCAAAAAGTTTGTTTGACCTCCTTCATGCACACCCACTATGCCGATTCAACAACATAAATATGCAGCCTCTAGTGGCTTGAAAGAAAACATGAAAGAAATGGCTCCTACAATAGTTGCTCCAAAAATGGCTCCTATAATAGTTAACTAAAACTAGAAAAAAAATTGCATGTATTTATTATATTTTTACTTAAAAATAAAATAAATGTTTACTGAAAAAAAAAATAGATAGACAGATAGAATGATAGAACGATAGACAGATAGATAGATAGACAGATAGATAGATAGATAGAACGATAGATAGATAGATAGATAGATAGATAGATAGATAGATAGATAGATAGATAGATAGATAGAATGATAGAACGATAGAGAGATAGATAGATAGATAGATAGATAGATAGATAGATAGATAGATAGATAGATAGATAGATAGAGAGATAGATAGAACGATAGATAGAACAATAGATAGATAGATAGAGAGATAGATAGCTAGAACGATAGATAGACAGATAGATAGAGAGATAGATAGATAGATAGATAGATAGATAGATAGATAGATAGAGAGATAGATAGAACGATAGATAGAACAATAGATAGATAGATAGAGAGATAGATAGCTAGAACGATAGATAGACAGATAGATAGAGAGATAGATAGAATGATAGATAGAACAATAGATAGATAGATAGAGAGATAGAGAGATAGATAGAACGATAGATAGATAGATAGATAGATAGATAGAGAGATAGATAGATAGATAGATAGATAGATAGACATATTCATTTAGTTTAACAATGTACTAAAATAACAAACTAAAATTTAAATAAAAATTAATAAAACTATATAGAAATGGTAAAAAAAATAACTGCACACAACAAAATTACTAAAACTTTAACAAAAATTAGGATAAAAATGGAAAACACAAAAATAATGAAAAACTATAGTAGCATCTCAATTGACCCTGCGCAAAGACCCGCCCCCTTAGTTACTGTTGCTATGTCCGACAAGCCAAGGGTCTCTCACGGCACACATCATGTTCTCACACAGTGAAAAATACACGCGGAGCAAAGAGGAAACTGACAGACAAGACAGAGCAGGTTACCTTTGGTATGAAACAAGAAATTCAAACAATAAATACCAATTTGTTGCTCTTTAATGTGTCGTGACAGATCCTCTTTACTAGTTACATCACGAAATCGACATCAGGAGGTATCTTATCTCAACCGCGGAAAGACGTCAATACACGCCGTTTTTTTAAGTTCAACTCCACCGACGTTAATCTACTCTCCTGTCTGGTTTGTTTGTCAGACAAAATGGCAGATTCAGTGTTATGATTGGTCAGATCGCCAAAGGGCCAATTGTACTAAAATAACACTGAATTGCCCTAATCCAGTGGTTTTCAAACCAGTCCTGCAGGCACTCCTAGCACCTCACATTTTGTATGTCTCCCATATCTGACACACCCATTTCAGGTCTTGCAGTCTCTACTAATGAGCTGATGAGTTGAATCAGGTGTGATAGATGAGGGAGGCACAGAAAATGTGCAGCGCTGGGGGTGCTCGCAGGACCGGTTTGAAAACCACTGCCCTAATCCAAGAAGTGTGCACTTACTTGTCTTACACACTACTCCGTTCTCAGGTTCATCCGTGCAGCTGACGTTTTCCCACTTCCCTGTGTTGGAGTGAAGAACGACACACGTGTCCAAGAGAGGCAGATCAGTGTCATCAGAGCCGCCGTCCTCCCAGTTACTATAGCGCAACACGCTGTTATCGTCATGCCACTTGAAGACATCTTCTGCAAGACACATAGAGAGAGATATGCTTGTAATGAAACATATTTCACAGAAATTCTCAGTGAAAACAAATGATGCACTCTACAATAAGGATCGGTTCAGGGTGGTTCAGATTTGTACTTTCCTTGCTATCATTTTCACTGTGAAACATGTTTCACAAGTTCACCTGCACATATAATCCTTCAATATAATGAAGGTATAAACGCATAAAGCCCACTTGGACAGCTTAATAATGAAGTTAGTAATAAAGTAAAAGAAACTGGATTGCCAGTAGTGATGTAAGCAGCTGTTTATATATTAGTTGTGATGCGTTATGATTGACAGGATTAGCTCCTCCCAATCCTTCATTTAAAACGCAATGGCAAAAATGTTTTTCATTAAAAATAATATATTATTTTTTCAAATATAATAATAATTAAATACAAATATAATTTAATATATTATATATTTTTTTCAAATATAACAGTTTATAAAAATAATATAATAAAAACTATATATTTTATAGTTTTATATATATATATATAACTATATATATATATATATATATATATTCCCCACACAACACAACATTTTCTTCACCAAAAAACAATTTGATTAATTGTTTTGATTAATTATCAAAACAATTAATTTTCAATAATTACAGATTCATACACACTTTTGCTGTTAAACAATGACATAAAGTGACTTGTTTATCGTTTTCAACCTATTCTAACCAAAGCTTTCAAGACTATGACAACTTATTCTTGCACTTGCAACAAAACCTCATCTGAATAACATTAGCATAAAAACACATGTAAACACCTGATGCAGCACTGGCCTGAATCTCTGTCACATCAGGCCATTCTTACTGAGCCATGAACACATGATCAAAGTTCACTTTGTCCTCTGGTTCATTGTTCAATAACTAAGTGAAGTCTTTCATCGTGAAGCCTAAACAGACTGATGTAAACGTGTGGTGTCTGGAATATGTTTCTATAGTTTTCACTTGAAAGCATCTGGGCTCTGGGTGTGGATGATGTATTCTTTGAATCCACAAACCACCCGATCAGCCCCTAAAACAACAGGATTTCCTTGTGTTGTGAGACGACACATGTGAAAATCGCACTAGAGGAAGACGGCTCGGAAAGTTGATGGGTGTTTACATGTACATTATGTATGGACTTCTGATATAACCTGAAGATACAGAGCAATGTTAAAGGGCCAGTTCAAAGACGTTGTCATCATTTACTCACCATATAAACCGGTCAATGTAGTCAAACCTACACAGCGTGTCAAAAAGCACCATTTGAATTAGGGCTGGGCGATAATTCGATAACGATAATTATCGCGGTATAATTTTCCTCGATAAAATGATATGAAGAGTTCGATAAATGCTCGATATAATGTTTATGTGCCAAAAGTGGAACGAAACAGCGCGACTCATTTAAGTCTCACAAGACAGATGCGTTTACTCACTAAACAGCGCTGTGAGATCCAGTGTGAAGTGCTTGAATTCAGTGAAGAACTCTGTGATTTAAACTAGTTTAGAGCCAAACAGGAGAAACACTGTGTGCAACGAGACAGTCAGAAGGCTTTTCAATCTACACATCGCCATCATTTACCATGGATTTACTGTAGTTACACTCACTGCACCATGGTATTGTGGCAGAAATGTGGGATATTCACATTGAATTTTATTACAGGAGCAGTGGTATATAACTGTAGTATGTATTTGTGATTAAGCTATAGCATGTGTGCATTTATAGTGTTTTTAGACTACTGTTTTTCATACAAATAGGCTACCTAAAAACCATATAGGTCTATTTTTACCATGGTATTGAGGTGCTATATGTGTGGTTTTAACTGTGTTTATCATGATTTAAATGTATGCTACTATGGGAGACCAATGCTTAATAAAAAAAATAAAAAAAACTAGGTCAGAATAAATTTAACCATATAAAACTGAGATTTCTACAATTTTTACAGATGTTACTGATTTTGATAATGAACAAAAATTTACCTCCGCATCCTAACTGGCAGAAATGTGGGATATTCACATTGAATTTTATTACAGGAGCAGTGGTATATAACTGTAGTATGTATTTGTGATTAAGCTATAGCATGTGTGCATTTATAGTGTTTTTAGACTACTGTTTTTCATACAAATAGGCTACCTAAAAACCATATAGTTCTATTTTTACCATGGTATTGAGGTTCTATATGTGTGGTTTTAACTGTGTTTATCATGATTTAAATGTATGCTACTATGGGAGACCAATGCTTAATAAAAAAAAATAAAAAAAACTAGGTCAGAATAAATTTAACCATATAAAACTGAGATCTCTACAATTTTTACAGATGTTACTGATTTTGATAATGAACAAAAATTTACCTCCGCATCCTAACTCAAGCTACTATCAAATGTGCATTTCTAAGAGACAAAAAAGTGATATTATTAATATTATCAGGCAACACAAACCTGTTTCTTGATTTGAAACAATATCACTCATTAGAACATGCAGAAACTAAGAAATAACTTTTTCTGTTTAGATATTTATTTTGTTAAATCATTATAATGAGCCCCAATTAACGGTCTGGTTTCTACAACTTTCACTTTGGAGCAAAAATCTGGCTTTAAACTGGAAAGAAATAAAGATTTGAGATTTATCGTGATAATTATCGATATCGACGGATTATCGTGATAATTTTTTTGCCCATATCGCCCAGCCCTAATTTGAATTGAGAATAAGTACAGAAGAACAGCTTGAACATTCTTCCTTAAATTTCATTTTGCGCTTCATGTACAAAAGAAGAGCTCAGAATAACACGAGTGTGAGAAACCGGTGCCAAAATATTTATTTTTGCATAAACTAACCCTTTACACCTTAAAGTACGTATGATTCACTCAATTAGAAGTCACACAAAGTGTCAGAAACACCAGACATGCTCAAAAATAACTAAACAGACTGGTGAAGATTTTCCAAAGCACTTCTCCTTTAACAGGCTCGACTAAAAGCACTGACTAGGCAACAGTCTGGTAAACAACTCTTTGCCAAGGCCTCGGGTCTGAACAGATTAGTCAAGTTCAGTTGCAGTCCATGTAGAGAAGCTGGACCACGTCCAATAATCTGCTTAAACATGTACGGCATAGTTTTTTTTGTCTTTAAGGGGGAAAAATCTTATTTTCAGAACATTTTACTATTTGATTCAATGCACAAGTTATATTTTACTTCATAAAACAGAACTTGCACAATGAATTAAATAGTTAAAAATCATTGAAATTCCTTTAAAACTGAATTTACATAGCGAAGAACAAAAAAAGCGATATTGTAGGCAAAAAAATGCAAACATTTCTAAGTAAAATTTGATATAATTCTTTAGAAAAACTTTTTTTAATTCTGAAATTTACTCATTATAATTCCTCATTAATATTTAAATATATATATATAAAATTTCACACCAAAATTGTACTTGCTTGGTAAAAACAATACTTTAAAATCAACATAAAATTATATTCACAACCCATATTACTTTTCTGTAATCTGACGCATCTCTGAATGAAAACAGGATATTCAATAAGAAAAAAGAATCTAAGGCAGGACTTGAATTGATTCAGGAAATTGATTGGCTCTTGAAAAGTGGGTGTTACTTTTCAGAATGAAAGGGAGGGGTTTAAAGTAAAAGGAATTTGTGATGTCCGCCAAAATGGAAAGTTCTTTCAGAGGTGGAGCAAGTTAGTACTGTACAATTTGCTAAAAGATTACGAAAGCAAATATTTTTGTGCACTGATGAAATGTTTACAGTAAGATACCGCATTAGAAAAGCAAATATGTTAAATTCTGAAGTTTAAAGACCTACAACTAGGTTTTGAGACACAGGAGTGTTTTCGGATGAAGATCAAACTTACCATCGCTGTCGTAGTACATTCCAAGCCAGATGCTCATTTTGCCTTTCCATACAAATGGGCTGTACTTAATGATGAAGTTATTCTCCTCGGCACTTTTTACTGTCAAGAGATCTAAAAACGCAATAGGGAAGGTTAAACTGTACCATACAGTGCATAAAAACAATAGACAAGTTTAGATATTTCAGTGTGTTACAGTTTGCAAATTGTAAAGAATTAACCACCATATCCTCTGCACATGTCTTTCGCATCTTGAAGGGAGTAGCTTTTGGCGATGTCCTCCTCTCCATGGACGAAGTGATAGCAGTTGAGGCCGAACGGCAACCACGTGCGTCCATCTGCAGGACAGTCTGTCCGGAAAGAACTTTTAAAATCTCAACAAGAGTCCTAAGGCAACAAGTGGTATAAGCTCTCTCCTCCATGCTAATCTGAGGTTTTTATTTTAACCAGCCATCAAGCGACAGAACACATTGGTTCAAAATAACCAAGCATCATATACAGTAAGTCACGGACTGGCTGTGATTGTGATTGTGTTGTCATGCAGCATTTGATTTCAGCGAGGGCTGATTTTTTTCCCTCCCAAAGGAATACATAAGAAGACATTTTGAACTTAAACAGCAGTTCATGGTGTCATTTGTCAAACTCGAAAAGACATAAAAACCTCATAAAAGTGCCACAAAAGCATAATAAAGGTAGTGGCTTTTGCACTATTTCTGAAACAAGAAAAATTGCTTTCATATCTCTCAAATCAAATTTAGCGCCATGCAATAGGTCTGAATCACATTTGGTAACAAGAAATGCAAGAACTAATGATGTTTGGATAATGTCATGAACAGTGTTGGGGGTAACGCATTACAAGTAACGGGAGTTAAGTAATCAGATTACTTTTTTCAAGTAACCAGTAAAGTAACGCATTACTTTCTAATTTAAAAGAAAATATCTGAGTTACTTTTTCCAAGTAAGTAATGCCAGTTGCTTTGTTTTCCCATGTATTTGACTGACTCTCCTGTCCTCATGTTGAGAGAAACCAGCAGTGAGGCGTTGTGTGCGCTGTGTGAACATGATGCTTACTGTACTTCTAGAGTCAATGTATTCAGTATTTCCTCAAATGGATAAAAACATTGAAATGCAAACTCAGAATATGAAGCAAACCTGCAATAAGTAAATATGTTTAACACAAATAGCCTTTATGTATTTTAAATCTCATTTTATTAACCAGTGTCTTTCCTGCTGACCTTCGATTATCCAATACAACCATACTAATAAGCAAAAGTGACTTTATATCAACATAATATTTGTGTTCTTTCTTTCTATTGCTGAAGAGTGTTGAACTTTTCTACTCCATCCTAACCCTCTACTGTACAGATGTGAATTTACATTTCCTTCAGCCTGAGGCTTATTCATTTCACTTTTGGTGTGAAAGGGCTTTTACATTTGCCAAAAAATATAACTTTTTATATTAAAAATCAAACAAGCAAGCCCAGCCCAGATGAGAAAAAGTAATGCAGTATGTTCTGAAGTAACATAATGTATTACTTTCCATAAAAAGTAACTAAGTAACGCAATTAGCTACTTTTTTTTTGAGAGAGTAACGCAATTTGGTTATGTATTTAAAAGTAACTTCCCCAAAACTGCTCATTAACGTCTAAAGTTATCATATGGCTTCAGAAGATTTGTAATATAGCGCAAACGTCGTATAACACCATACAGGTGTGTGCATAAGTAAATGTATGTAAATAATGACAGAATTTTCATTTTTATATAACTATAAAAAGTTTTAAAGATTGCATTCTATTACTTTAAAACTAAAGACTTAATTTCAATTACGTTTGCATGCATGAAAATCATAATTTCTCGAAACCCCGATATCTCTTTCGTGATAGCTCTTTAAAAAATCCATTACGGTTTTACAGTATTGATAACTGTAATTATGGTATTACCAAAACAACATATAGCATATGTGGAGCTTCCTCTTTCACTGACTGGTTTGACTGGTTTCCCCCAGTCTTATTAAGTTAGAAGTCAAAGCTCGTGATGCAGAGCTACTGACATGAAGACAAGTTAATTGACATTCAGTTTCAGAACCTTTAAATAGAATTCAAAATAACAATCTGTAAGTGTTTCTCATGGCGAGAAGAGTGGAGATCTCGGATGAACTCGAGTACGCACTGAAGTTCACTGTTGTTTGAGTCGCCAGAAAACAACCCAAGCAGTCACGAGCTTTGCGTTAAACGCTTAACAGATCCAACACTCACTGAAGCAACCCACTCACCGGCAGTGTCCTCTCCTTGCGCGAAACGGCACGTACGAATGAGAAAAACGATGTAAAACAGCGTGAAAAGACGAGAACTGGAGCCCATGTTTTCAGCACAGTGCAGATATCACGACTGCGCGCTGAACGCGTCACACACACACACACACACACACTTGTCTGGTTTGCTATCCTTGTGGGGACTCTCCATAGGCGTAATGTTTTTTCTACTGTACAGACCGTATATTCTATTGCCCTACACCAACCCTACCCCTAAACCTGGTATTGTGGCAGAAATGTGGGATATTCACATTGAATTTTATTACAGGAGCAGTGGTATATAACTGTAGTATGTATTTGTGATTAAGCTATAGCATGTGTGCATTTATAGTGTTTTTAGACTACTGTTTTTCATACAAATAGGCTACCTAAAAACCATATAGTTCTATTTTTACCATGGTATTGAGGTTCTATATGTGTGGTTTTAACTGTGTTTATCATGATTTAAATGTATGCTACTATGGGAGACCAATGCTTAATAAAAAAAATAAAAAAAACTAGGTCAGAATAAATTTAACCATATAAAACTGAGATTTCTACAATTTTTACAGATGTTACTGATTTTGATAATGAACAAAAATTTACCTCCGCATCCTAACTCAAGCTACTATCAAATGTGCATTTCTAAGAGACAAAAAAGTGATATTATTCATATTATCAGGCAACACAAACCTGTTTCTTGATTTGAAACAATATCACTCATTAGAACATGCAGAAACTAAGAAATAACTTTTTCTGTTTAGATATTTATTTTGTTAAATCATTATAATGAGCCCCAATTAACGGTCTGGTTTCTACAACTTTCACTTTGGAGCAAAAATCTGGCTTTAAACAAGAAAGAAATAAAGATTTGAGATTTATCGTGATAATTATCGATATCGACGGATTATCGTGATAATTTTTTTGCCCATATCGCCCAGCCCTAATTTGAATTGAGAATAAGTACAGAAGAACAGCTTGAACATTCTTCCTTAAATTTCATTTTGCGCTTCATGTACAAAAGAAGAGCTCAGAATAACACGAGTGTGAGAAACCGGTGCCAAAATATTTATTTTTGCATAAACTAACCCTTTACACCTTAAAGTACGTATGATTCACTCAATTAGAAGTCACACAAAGTGTCAGAAACACCAGACATGCTCAAAAATAACTAAACAGACTGGTGAAGATTTTCCAAAGCACTTCTCCTTTAACAGGCTCGACTAAAAGCACTGACTAGGCAACAGTCTGGTAAACAACTCTTTGCCAAGGCCTCGGGTCTGAACAGATTAGTCAAGTTCAGTTGCAGTCCATGTAGAGAAGCTGGACCACGTCCAATAATCTGCTTAAACATGTACGGCATAGTTTTTTTTGTCTTTAAGGGGGAAAAATCTTATTTTCAGAACATTTTACTATTTGATTCAATGCACAAGTTATATTTTACTTCATAAAACAGAACTTGCACAATGAATTAAATAGTTAAAAATCATTGAAATTCCTTTAAAACTGAATTTACATAGCGAAGAACAAAAAAAGCGATATTGTAGGCAAAAAAATGCAAACATTTCTAAGTAAAATTTGATATAATTCTTTAGAAAAACTTTTTTTAATTCTGAAATTTACTCATTATAATTCCTCATTAATATTTAAATATATATATATAAAATTTCACACCAAAATTGTACTTGCTTGGTAAAAACAATACTTTAAAATCAACATAAAATTATATTCACAACCCATATTACTTTTCTGTAATCTGACGCATCTCTGAATGAAAACAGGATATTCAATAAGAAAAAAGAATCTAAGGCAGGACTTGAATTGATTCAGGAAATTGATTGGCTCTTGAAAAGTGGGTGTTACTTTTCAGAATGAAAGGGAGGGGTTTAAAGTAAAAGGAATTTGTGATGTCCGCCAAAATGGAAAGTTCTTTCAGAGGTGGAGCAAGTTAGTACTGTACAATTTGCTAAAAGATTACGAAAGCAAATATTTTTGTGCACTGATGAAATGTTTACAGTAAGATACCGCATTAGAAAAGCAAATATGTTAAATTCTGAAGTTTAAAGACCTACAACTAGGTTTTGAGACACAGGAGTGTTTTCGGATGAAGATCAAACTTACCATCGCTGTCGTAGTACATTCCAAGCCAGATGCTCATTTTGCCTTTCCATACAAATGGGCTGTACTTAATGATGAAGTTATTCTCCTCGGCACTTTTTACTGTCAAGAGATCTAAAAACGCAATAGGGAAGGTTAAACTGTACCATACAGTGCATAAAAACAATAGACAAGTTTAGATATTTCAGTGTGTTACAGTTTGCAAATTGTAAAGAATTAACCACCATATCCTCTGCACATGTCTTTCGCATCTTGAAGGGAGTAGCTTTTGGCGATGTCCTCCTCTCCATGGACGAAGTGATAGCAGTTGAGGCCGAACGGCAACCACGTGCGTCCATCTGCAGGACAGTCTGTCCGGAAAGAACTTTTAAAATCTCAACAAGAGTCCTAAGGCAACAAGTGGTATAAGCTCTCTCCTCCATGCTAATCTGAGGTTTTTATTTTAACCAGCCATCAAGCGACAGAACACATTGGTTCAAAATAACCAAGCATCATATACAGTAAGTCACGGACTGGCTGTGATTGTGATTGTGTTGTCATGCAGCATTTGATTTCAGCGAGGGCTGATTTTTTTCCCTCCCAAAGGAATACATAAGAAGACATTTTGAACTTAAACAGCAGTTCATGGTGTCATTTGTCAAACTCGAAAAGACATAAAAACCTCATAAAAGTGCCACAAAAGCATAATAAAGGTAGTGGCTTTTGCACTATTTCTGAAACAAGAAAAATTGCTTTCATATCTCTCAAATCAAATTTAGCGCCATGCAATAGGTCTGAATCACATTTGGTAACAAGAAATGCAAGAACTAATGATGTTTGGATAATGTCATGAACAGTGTTGGGGGTAACGCATTACAAGTAACGGGAGTTAAGTAATCAGATTACTTTTTTCAAGTAACCAGTAAAGTAACGCATTACTTTCTAATTTAAAAGAAAATATCTGAGTTACTTTTTCCAAGTAAGTAATGCCAGTTGCTTTGTTTTCCCATGTATTTGACTGACTCTCCTGTCCTCATGTTGAGAGAAACCAGCAGTGAGGCGTTGTGTGCGCTGTGTGAACATGATGCTTACTGTACTTCTAGAGTCAATGTATTCAGTATTTCCTCAAATGGATAAAAACATTGAAATGCAAACTCAGAATATGAAGCAAACCTGCAATAAGTAAATATGTTTAACACAAATAGCCTTTATGTATTTTAAATCTCATTTTATTAACCAGTGTCTTTCCTGCTGACCTTCGATTATCCAATACAACCATACTAATAAGCAAAAGTGACTTTATATCAACATAATATTTGTGTTCTTTCTTTCTATTGCTGAAGAGTGTTGAACTTTTCTACTCCATCCTAACCCTCTACTGTACAGATGTGAATTTACATTTCCTTCAGCCTGAGGCTTATTCATTTCACTTTTGGTGTGAAAGGGCTTTTACATTTGCCAAAAAATATAACTTTTTATATTAAAAATCAAACAAGCAAGCCCAGCCCAGATGAGAAAAAGTAATGCAGTATGTTCTGAAGTAACATAATGTATTACTTTCCATAAAAAGTAACTAAGTAACGCAATTAGCTACTTTTTTTTTGAGAGAGTAACGCAATTTGGTTATGTATTTAAAAGTAACTTCCCCAAAACTGCTCATTAACGTCTAAAGTTATCATATGGCTTCAGAAGATTTGTAATATAGCGCAAACGTCGTATAACACCATACAGGTGTGTGCATAAGTAAATGTATGTAAATAATGACAGAATTTTCATTTTTATATAACTATAAAAAGTTTTAAAGATTGCATTCTATTACTTTAAAACTAAAGACTTAATTTCAATTACGTTTGCATGCATGAAAATCATAATTTCTCGAAACCCCGATATCTCTTTCGTGATAGCTCTTTAAAAAATCCATTACGGTTTTACAGTATTGATAACTGTAATTATGGTATTACCAAAACAACATATAGCATATGTGGAGCTTCCTCTTTCACTGACTGGTTTGACTGGTTTCCCCCAGTCTTATTAAGTTAGAAGTCAAAGCTCGTGATGCAGAGCTACTGACATGAAGACAAGTTCATTGACATTCAGTTTCAGAACCTTTAAATAGAATTCAAAATAACAATCTGTAAGTGTTTCTCATGGCGAGAAGAGTGGAGATCTCGGATGAACTCGAGTACGCACTGAAGTTCACTGTTGTTTGAGTCGCCAGAAAACAACCCAAGCAGTCACGAGCTTTGCGTTAAACGCTTAACAGATCCAACACTCACTAAAGCAACCCACTCACCGGCAGTGTCCTCTCCTTGCGCGAAACGACACGTACGAATGAGAAAAACGATGTAAAACAGCGTGAAAAGACGAGAACTGGAGCCCATGTTTTCAGCACAGTGCAGATATCACGACTGCGCGCTGAACGCGTCACACACACACACACACACACACACACACACACACACACACACACACACACACCTACCTACTTTTATTCTTCTTTA
>NW_015505959.1:242467-245905 GCF_001515645.1 Sinocyclocheilus grahami
ACACACACACACACACACACACACACAGACACACACACACACACACACACACACACACACAGACACACACACACACAATGTCAACAATAAAAATTTTTTTTCATGATTACTACAATTTGGCGACACTTTCAAAGTAAATAAACCACGTACAGTACAGAAATAGAAAATATAGAAGATAAATAGGGAGGAGTAAATAAAATAACTAAAAAAAGAGAAAATGTAAAGTAGAAACATAGTCATTAGAAACTGAATGGCTAAATAAATAAAGTATTTTTATAATATCTCGCTCATTACATGAGTAATGAAAAAAAACAATATGAAATTATCAATACTGCTGGAAAAAAAAACAATAGAAACCGTTACAGGATTTAATTTAATAATTTGTGCATTTAGCAGATGCTTTTATCCAAAGCGACTTACAGTGCATTCAGGCTATACATTTTTTTACCAATATGTGTGTTCCCTGGGAATTGAACCCACGACCTTTTACGCTGCTAACACAACACTCTACCACTGAGCCACAGGAATTAATTTATACTGGTTTTACTGGTTATAATGGGAATTATACTGGTATTAATGGAAACTGCATAGTGCCTTTTGGTCTCTACTGGAAGTTGGTCGCCTTCTATTGGTGGCTTGTTAAAACCACTGATGGATATTCCTAATGGAATATGTCAAAAAATACACCACAGGAAGCCATTTTTTAATGGTTAAAAGTTGATGGTTTATAATGTTTGTAATGGTATTTGTAGTGGAAACCATTAGAATTTCTGTGATTGGTTTATATTGTTTTTTTACTTAAACCAGCCTAAACTGGTGTGCTAGTCTTAGCTGGTTTAAGCTGGTTTGATGATCTCTATGATGACCCATGCTGGTCTTTGGCTGTTCTAGCTGGTCTCCCAGGTGAAAACCCCTCTAAAACCAGCTAACCAACCAGCCTGAGCAAAGCGACCTGCTTGTTTTAGGTTATATGATGTGTTGTTTGTTTTGTGATGCTTTCTGCGCGTAATTTGAGACTTTGTACGTTATTAAGTTTTATTGCTGCATATTAAAGCACAGAGAGATGATTGATGACCTTTTAAATGTTATTTTGGCACTGTTAACTAGTTTAAAGGCTCTCCAGCCGTCAAATCCCACCGGGTGTACGTGAGTGCTGACCCGTGTCTACAACAGTAATCTGTAACACAAGAGCTCACACGGATAAAACAACCTGACTGACCTCAGAGTCAGAGAGAGATGAGACTCTTATTGTTTGTTTGCTTGTCATTTTTAAAAGTACTTTGATAGGTTTAAAAATGCAGAAAAACAAATACAAGTCTTAAATTAATTAATAAACAAATACAATATAAACTAGAAGAAAAGTTTATTATTCTACTTAATCAAAAGGACATACAATAAAAATAGTTTCCTCAGTGTTTTCCATTTTGAATTAAAATATATAAAATGAAATTAAAATGGGTAATGCATTATAATTATAACATAATACATTATATATTTATTCAAGTAAAATGTACATTACAACCCACCTCAGTTTTGGGGTCAATACAGTTTGTACTTGACACACATTTACACAGTTTAGGGACAAGTTGTAAAAAAAAAGTGTAAAACACAAGGTCTTTAAAAAGCTGCTGATATTAGAGCATTTATAAAAGCAAATGAAAATATTTTTTTTATTTTAAAAGGGTTTTCAGATCAGATTAGTATAATTAATGATACTATTATATTTTCTTATATTTTGAATTATATATATATATATATATATATATATATATATATATATAGTATATATATCTATTATATTATATATTGAATTAGTTTTAATTATTTTTGTATCTTTTTCATTTTAATCTTACTGAAAGTTTGAGTAATTTTGTTGTTTTTATTGTTTTTTTATTAACAAAAATATGTCTATATAGTTTTTACTCATTTTATTTTTAAGTTTTAGTTATTTTAGTACAAACTGAATAAAAATGGGAAATGTTGAAAGGGAAACTAGCTTAATTTTTTTAATATTTGATTTTATTTGAATTAATGTTTTTTTTTTCATTTTATTTAGTTCAAATAAGGTTTTTTTTAGCAGTAATAACCTCAGATCTCATGTGACACACACACACACACACAAATCTGTGGATCTCAAATGCATCCTGTAGATGGCACCGTTTTTTTTTTCATTTTATTTATTTCAAATAAGGTATTTTTTTAACAGTAGGCTAATAACCTCAGATCACACACACACACACACACACAGATCTGTGGATCTCAAGTGCGTCCTGTAGATGGCGCTCTCGCTGCATGGATTGACGTACAGTAGTGCTTCTCAAACTTGTCCATCACTGCACAGAATGCTCCTCATCAAACACACCTGATTCAACTCTTATTCATCAGATCATTAGTAGAGACTGCAAAATGAACTGGGTGTTCTTCACAACCCTCGAAGTATCAGTCCAATAAATGGACCATGTTTGATTCATTATTTACCATCAAGAGTGAGACTTACAAAGCAAAGTTCACATTATTCTGTGCCATTCTGCATTAAAGATAGTCTACTTGCAGTGCTTGTTCTGCTGGAATCTGATAGCAGAAGAAGCTGCATTGCACTCCTATTTGCTCTTTTTATTCTCCAGTTTTTCAGGATGCAGCACTGCATTGTGGAGGCGCTTACAGTATCAGTTACAAAAGCAAAGTTCATCAACATGGACCTACATAGCAGGTTCAGTTGAAATCTGATGATTTTGCACTACAAATAACCGTGCACTTTGAAGCTTTGAGGAGATTTAGGCCTTGTGAGTTGGTTGCTAGGGTGTTCTGGCTTGTTGCTAGGGCAACATTTTTTTTAATGAACAAAAATAATTACAAATTACAAAATAAAAGCTAATAAAAGCTAACACAAAATATTAATAAATACTATAAAGATATAAATATTACTAAATATATACATATTACTAAATATTATGTAGATAATAATGAGTAATTGTTATATAAATGTTACTATGTTTTTAATTATTAAAATGCAAAAAGTTTTCCTTTAGGGTTTGGTGTAGTATTTATAATTAATTTATAATCCATTCATTCTAAATTAATTAATATATAATTAATTATAATTAATAATTCATTAATTATAAAGTATTTATAATTAACTTATATAAAAACTGTGTATTTCCTTAACCCCTCATGCACACACACACACACACACACACACACACCTCCTCTCACTGTGTGAGTTTCCCCACTGATTCAAACAAAAGTCTCCACACACTTTTTTTTTCTGCCCGCAACACAAGAATCGGATCCAGAGAAGATGCTGTGTCAGTTTGTCACTCCAGACATTCACAAACCACGCCAGACCGCCTGAAACACCTCACACACACACACACACACACACACACACACACACACACACACACACACACACACACACACACACAAACACACACACAC
>NW_015505959.1:246078-247590 GCF_001515645.1 Sinocyclocheilus grahami
CACTCACACACTCACACACTCACACACACTCACACACACACACACACACACACACACACACACACACACACACACACACACTCACACACACACACACACACACACACACACACATAACACTAAAAACCACCTTCAACAGTTATTCATGATGTACAGTATAAGAACATCACAACACAAACACATGAGAGCTGAATTGTCACGACACGTCACATGACGAATGAAGATTCTGTCAGTTAGCTGTTCTTCAAGTCCCTAAATAATAGAAATACTATGGTGTGTTGAGTGCTGTATTGGCAGTTTAGATGATTTGATCAGTTGTTTTCTGTTGATTTTGAACAGCTTTGAACTTCTGTTTCTTTTGGTGTCTGAAATAAGAAACAAAGGGAAATGGTTCCGGTTTGTACCGTGTTTTATCCGTCAACTCCAGATCTGAACTGCTGCTGGAATTCTGTCATCAGAAACACACTTTAGAACAGACTGACAATGAAAACCTTCTGCAAATGATAGAAAAATACCACTTTCTTTTATCAATAAAAAGCACAATGGCCACAAACAAAATCACATGCATCTCTACTACAGTATATGATTTCAGATGCAGCCAATCTTTATCTTCACAATATTCATGACAAAACTCATCATCCCTAACAATTACACTTTATGTCTTAACAATTATTATAATCATTATTTTGCATCTAATAATCAGTGTTTTCGAGTATTATTTATATACTAGTATTTATTGATATTTTGAATTTGTTTTTATGTTTATATTTACTTTTTTATTTTAGTTTAAGTTTTAGTAATTTTGTTATGGGCTTTTATCCTTTTTATTATTATTTTATTTATTTATTTAAATAATTCTAATTAGCTTTAATTTATGTTTTAGTTTGAGTAATTTTAATACTTCAAATCAAATGTATTTATTTAAGTTAGTTGCCAAGGCAACATTTCTAATTTTCTTTTTTTTTCAAGTTTTTTTATGTTTGAGTTTTTTAAGTAACATTTCTAGCTTTATTTTAATTTAATTGTTTCTATTTAGCATTATATATATTTTTTTTTTATTTTTATTTTTATTTATTTATTTTTTTTATGATATTTAAATGTTATTATTTTATCATTTTATTTCAAGTTTAATTTAATTACCAAAATTATTTTTAAGTTTTATTTTTAGTTACAGTACTAATTATTGATTTTGAAAATAGCTGAAAAACTCAAATAATGATCTAGCAGTGACCGTCTGTGATTGGCTGTAAATAAATCACTGAATAAATGAGTGTAAAGAGTGTGAGTGTGTTTGGGGTCATGTCTTTGTACCGGACACAGGTGGCAGAGAGCGGGCAACTGCCATCCGACTGTCACTCCACGTCTGCTGCTCTCAGCCTCCCGTAGGGCGTCATCACACACACACACACACACACACACACACACACACACACACACACACACACACACACACACACATCCCACACACCCCCCCCACACACACACCCGACACCCTCCACAGGCCGCCCACAG
>NW_015505959.1:247600-274133 GCF_001515645.1 Sinocyclocheilus grahami
ATCCCTGAAACCCTCCACACACCCAAACATGACACCCTCCAGGTCCAGGACCTAGTTGAGACCATCTGATATGTCTGTGGACCATGTGATGCTGCACAAATTCAACTGTTCCTGAGAAAGACCCGCATGACTGTCTGTCACTCATACAGCTGCCTGCATCACTTTACTTAACGCCTTCACGTATAATGCACTATAAAGGTACTTATAATGTAAAATGCATTGTAATGCATTATATCCTTTCATAAATAATTGTAACCCAACTTAAAATGCATTATAATAGTTGATAATGGTTTGTTTGTCATGTGTGCATTGTACTCTCTAAAGGTGTAACAATGTAAAAGAACTGAACTGAAATCAAATATTCTTGGCAAAACCTAAACTAATCTGTCTATCTATTCCTCCATCCAACCTACAAGACACAAATATTATTAAATATAATTATATATATATTTACTATTTTATATAAATGCATCCATAATCTCAAATCCTAAAACACTGACACCTGCTGGTCGAGATGAGCAAACAGCAGACTGCTTCAACACTTCATCCAAAAATGATTACCTTTATTAATCTGTATTCAATAAATTCCAATAAATGGGGTTAACTTGTTGTATAACATTATTCATTTATTTTGCATTGCCCCAAAATAACCTCTTTTATCATCTTCAGTTGATTCTATAGAGCATAATTACAGCTCAATATAATAACGTTCAAAGAAAAGCTTTATACAGTGTTATTGTCAAAAATGTATTTTTGCATGGAAGAAATGAATGGCACTTTTTACCTCTGAAACCCGTCTGCTGCGCTCTAAAATGCAGAATTCATAGTGTGCCATTTTTTTAATAACACTGAAACAGAATAAACTTGTGGAAATCCCAGCCTCACTTGATTACAGACTGAGAGAGAAGTGAAAACTCAGAGAAAAACTCATTCTGTTCTCAGAACTGAACATGAACCGCTGAGAAAAACACCCTCAGGAAACCAGAACAAAGAAATCCGTTTCTGACTGAATGCAATCATCCTTTCACTAAATCTGTTCTTTCATGCTTCAGTTCTTGCTCATCATGTGTGGCGTAATATTGTATATCAGAAAGGAAAAAATATACATGCTATGCTTCCTGGCAATTTAATTATGATTTCTATCATTTTATTTACAAACCCGATTCCAAAAAAGTTGGGACACTGTACAAATTGTGAGTAAAAACAGAATGCAATGATGTGGAAGTTTCAAATTTCAATATTTTATTCAGAATACAACATAGATGACATATCAAATGTTTAAACTGAGAAAATGTATCATTTTAAGGGAAAAATAAGTTGATTTTAAATTTCATGGCATCAACACATCTCAAAAAAGTTGGGACAAGGCCATGTTTACCACTGTGTGGCATCCCCTCTTCTTTTTATAACAGTCTGCAAACGTCCATAGACAGCATGCATACATTTGATCTAGCCAAATAAATTGTATTTCAAGCTATAAATAACTAGAAAAATATTCACTACAGGAATATCCATAATCTCCATGACGCTTCCAGGTGTGGAAATCAACATTTCAGAATTTCTCTGATATTTCCAAGACTGTGCAAACCCTGGATATATGAACATACATGGGGTACAAAAAGTCTGTGACCACATTCAAAATATGATTACATTTAAAAAAAAATTATTATTATTTTCAAAAATAGGTTTAAAACATATTTTTGCAAAGATTTGTTTTTTTTTAATGTAATGCTAAATGGAAGTTATTACTTAAATTGAAGAAATATTTCAGATTTGACGGTCACTAACTACTGTAAATGAGTATCATGACTTTTCCAGCTGGATTTTAAAAAATGGTTTTACATAGAAAGCGTGCATAAATCTATCTAGCCAAATAAATTGTATTCGATGCTATACAAATAACTAAAATATTCTCTACAGAAATGTCCATGACTTTTTAATATTTTATTCATCTACATGATGTTTCCAGGTTTGGATATCAACATTTGGGATTTTTTTCTTTTACATGGCTGTGCAAACAATATGTAAGAAAAACAAACAAAAAAATACAAAAATCAATTAAAATAATAATTTTTTTAAACTGAGATATATTGAAAATATATAATAGATTTTTCTATTGAAATAAAATAGGAAAACAAGATTTTAAATATGTAGTTTCAGCAAAACAGGACACACATCAACAGGTATTCTTAAACTAGTGGTAATTAATGAATCATCAAAGACAGCAGGTTAATATAAGACTAGCCTCTTGGTACAAAGAGAGAGAGAGAGAGAAAAAAACATTATTATAATTTTTTTTCTCTCATTATTTTTATTAGTATTCATTTTTTTTTCTCTCTCTCTCTCTCTCTCTTTGTACCAAGAGGCTAGTCCTAGCCCAGTAAAGGCTTTTTATCTTAAAAATATTTACGGTACAAACTGTATAATATCTACACCATTTCTAGGTCACTTATGTAAGAAAACCAGACTGTCAGATGTTCTTTGGATCATCTTAAATCACGCTGAAGAACATGATCATCAGGTTTAGTTCATTTAACACAAGTGCTGCTTTATTAAATCAAAAAACACACCAAATACTGACGCATTCCTTTTTCAGTCAAATAGTTATGCTAATTTGATAATTTCTAATGCAAAACGATGTAGAAAGGAATGCGGAGCAGATGCATTTTCACTAGCGCTCTCAGACGTTTGGTCTGTGAATGAAGACACAACATGAATAAAACAAAAGTGTGTTTTTATTCAAAAGTTCTCAAAGAAATGAACAGAAATAAAGCTTAGTTAACAATCTACTGGAAACAAAGGGGAAAAGGGAGAAAACAGCTTTTTTTTGGCTTAAACACTCAGAAAATAAAAAGAAACAAATACAGAGGAAGGTTTCTGATAAACCGAATGTACAAGATACCACTGGCAAGTGCGTGACATGTAAAACAGAGAAAGAAATTACTAAATCAACTCTCATATAGTCATCTCTATCAAAATCTTTTTATTGTTTTAATTTTTTCAAACAGTCTGTACAAAACGTCTCTCTTCATAAATTATTACTTTTCATATAACTTAATGGCTGTCTAGTACATGATTTTCCATATTCATAAGCAATTTCTCTCTGCACAACAAGTCTTTCCAACTCTTTGACCCAGACACAGATTGGCACTTCGGATTCGGATGTTACTAGCAGCATGAGCCACACAAGAACTCCACAGAAACACACACGCACGCACGCACGCACGCACATACACACACACACGCACACACGCACATCAAGAATGGACTCGGCTGTGAGCTGAGCACCGTGAATAACGCCACTAAAAGTCTGTCTGGACTCAGTCTGAAAGAAAAAGTATGGAAGCTTGTTTCTGACACGGGATAAAAAAATATCAAAAAGGAAATTGTGAATTTTTCTCTCACAATTCTCACTTTTTTTTTTTTTTTGCGGTTACGAGTTTATATGTAACAATTCAGACTTTTTTTCTCGCAATGGCAAATTTATATATTTTTTTCTCAAAATTGTGAGTTTATATCGTGCAATTACAAGTTATAAACTTGTTTACAAAGTTTACATTTCACAGTTCATGACTTTTTTCTTGCAATTCTGAGAAAAAAAGCCAGAATTATGTAATGTTAACTTGCAAAATATAAACTCGCAATTCTGAGAAGAAAACTCTGAATTGTGAGATAAAAAGTTTAAAAAAAAATTTTTTATTCCATGATGGAAACAAATTACAATTCACAATTCTGTGGGAAAAAACTAATGCAAGATATAAACTTGCAATTCTTAGAAAAAAAAGTCAAAATTGTGAGATAAAAAGTTGCAATAACCTTATTTATTCTTTATTCTGTGGTGGGGAAAAAGAGATAACTCTGAATTCAGAGAAAAATAGTCAAAATTGCGAAGTGTAAACTCAGAAAAGTCAGAATTACAAGAATTAAACTTGCAATTATGAGAAAAAAATGTCAGAATTGTGAGATAAAAACTCAAAATTCAAAGAAAAAAGTCAGAACTGCGAAATGTAACAAATTTGCAATTGCAAGACAAAAACACGGTTCCGAGAAAAAAATCTGAACTGTGAGATATAAATGTGAAATTGCAAGAAAAAAGTAAAAAGAGATAAAATGTTTTTTATTTTTTATTCTGTGGTGGAAATTAAAACAGAATTGCAAGATGTAAACTGAGAATTCAGACGAACAAAAGTTGCGTTTTTGAGAAAAAAAGTCGCAGTTGCCTTTTTTTAATTTTTATTCTGTGGCAGAAACGAGCTTCCATACAACAGTGATGTGTCGGGAAAACCGCAACTTTCAGCATCGCTGTTTCTCATTGGCTCCGTCTCTCGCGTGCACACTTTCTTCTCTACTTCCTATGGACTACTGGAATATCTTGTGATGAAAAGCAGCAGTTTTTTTGCTTTCGAAACGATGAATCTGAATGCTAAACAACACTAAAACGACACATTCAATGCACAACTTTCCTTATAACGATAAAAATAATAAAAGAAAACTTTTCTGTTTGAAGAAGAAGAAGAGGATTAAAGTATTTCAAAACAAAAAAACCTGAAAGAAATCAAGTGTAAGTGGGCAGCTCCAGAGCTGGCCGTTTGGTCTGGAGGGGCGGGCTGAACCTGCTGCCCGACCAATCAAAACAGAGGACAACAAAACTCTGAGGTAGATAACCGGTCAACAAGACCCACCAGGTCAAAAACACAGTCTTTTGGAAGACAAATTAATGAATAAAGCCTTAATAAACTATATTGTGAGTTTAAAAGAGAATAAAAACATTTTCCTGTAATGGATGCGATTATTATTTCAAAGGCTGTGTCCTAAAACCTTGTGAGCTGCCAACTGTATTTTCTGGAAAATCTAATTTTTTTTATTACCTGAAAAATGTTGCATATATATATATATATATATATATATATAAACAATTTATATGATGCAATTATTAACATCAAGCATGCAAACATGTTGGTTGGAGTTACATGTCTGATGTTTATAATGAATGCAGCTATAATTTGTTTTATTTTCATTCCTGTTCTAAATAACATTACATTTAAAAGATTTATTGTACAGCGAGGGGAACTAAAACACATGCTTATAGTGTTTATGTTTGTAAATGTTAATTTTATCTGTAGTTTACATTCTTTCTGAATGTAATAAAATTGCAACTTATCCGAGTCTTTTTTCTCAATTTTGCCCCGGTGTGACTTATATATACCAAAACAACTTATATAATGCAATTATATAATGCACCTGTATTTTACATTATTTCTGAATGTAATAATAAAACTGCAACTTATCTGTGTTTGTTTTCTCTCAACAATGCAATTTTGACCCGGTGTGACTTATAGTGACTTATTTTCCGCAAAATACGGTACTTAGGCAGTATGATACCTACTTTTGTCACATTCTAAGGAAGCATCACACATATCCTTCACTTAGAAGGCAAATTCATGATGCATTTTGGGTGAAAAAATACATCCAAAAACTGTTGGATATAAAGATAATTTATTCAAAACAGAAAAGCAGCTAAAAATAGTTCAATTCTAATGAAAACCAACTAATATTTTTCTGTGCTTCGTACTGTAATTTTACTGCTAATATTCAAATGGAAAGCTCCACTGAAATCTATTTGCATGATGCATGTGGATCATGTAGAATTACTGAACTATGTAGGCAGCTCACGAGGGATTTGGAACGGAGCCGTCGTTTCAACCTGTCCTCATTCCCTGTTTTAGTTTCAGTTGTCTCCGCTCTGTAGTGATGTTTTCGTTTAGTTTGTGGCACTTGCTGGATCCAAATCGTCCTTCAAATCGGTGTCCGCACCTCGCCAACTAAAGACAGCTGAATGCATATGTACAAAGAAGGCACATTCTCCACAACTGCAACCTAGTCTGTTATAAAGTCTCAGCGTGGCCCGCCTCAAGAGAATATGACGTCACATCCGCACTATCCGCTTGCTGACTGTCTTTGGTGAAGTAAGGTTTTACTCTGAACTATAGTCGATCTGACAGGCCACGCCTCCCTCCGCCCCCTCATTAGAATACAAGACAAAGCTCCTCCCCCTCCCACAGGAGCTCATCTAAAGCTAAACTACAACACCAAGATTTATAAACGAAAAGGCAGTTATCAAAAATGTGATCGTTCAGCAGAATTTCTACCACATTCAAACAACCAAAGGCTCATCGTCACCTCTGATTATAAAAACATTAAATCCTATTAAAACTCCATCAATGTTATCACTCGAAACGGTTTGTACTCTAAAAGATCGGAAAAAGCAAAACACCGAAATCCAAGCGCGATGTTCCTTTGCGAGATGCTAAAAAAGCCCTATTCAGCTGATTTACAAGGCAGCAGCCGGACGTCTTTTCTTCGGCTACTGTACGGGAAAGAGTTTAAGGCAAATCGTATAAGATGGACAGATCGGTCAGACCGAAGACGAAGCACACGACAAAAACACATCAACGACACTCACACCGCAAGCACAAACGCATCTTTCTCAGGATGTCCGGCTGATAAATCTCTAAAAACGAACGTCTGTTTCAGTACAAAAGAAGAGAGAGAAAGAGAGAAAACAAATCTGAAATCATAAAAATAAGAAGAATCTCCATGCACGTCGAGTCGCATGATGAAGTTCCTGCATCTATGTGACGATCCTTGGTAAAAAATAAGCGTCGTTTCCTTAGTAAAATAAAACTTTTCTTTTTCTTCCCATTTTGTTTTTTCTTTGTTAGCATCCTCTGATGAAATGAATCCTTGATTTGCACCTAATGGAACTTATACCAAAATAGTTGAAGTAGTTTTATTATAAAAACGGAGGAACTCATCGTAGAACCTGTGCAAAATGTTGATTCATCGGTAGAGCGGGTCCTTCAAAGGAAGCTGTTATTGATTTAGCAGTCGTCTCCTTCTCTCTCAAACCCCGACAACACTGCAAGAGAAACAAACGCAACACTTTAAATTAGGGGTGACCCCAAATAGTCGAAGATTCGATGCTTCGATAGGAGGAGCCTGATTCGAGTACCAATCTCACAGTTGAATATTCGCAGGGTGTTATGATCATGCCATTTTGGCTATATGGGGGTGCTCAAATGTCTGATTTCACATAGAACTACCGGTTTTCTCCCAAAGTTAATATACAGCTTATTAAAATAATGCTGTAAATAAGAATCTGAAAAGAAAGAAGCTTCAAATTAATATTTTAACGTGTGTGAATAAATCCAACCACCCCTATAGATTTAAGTTTCACTTTCCATAATCCGTGACCGACAGTGGAGCATCTCGGCGGCAGCGATTTAAAACTTTAACAAGACTCAAATTGACACAGGCAGAGTGAAAGACTAGATTTTTTCGATCAGGTAGGGTACAAGTGATTTCAAAACATTTCAGCCGGTTTATATATATAGTGTATATATTATTTATCTCATATAAGATGCATTTGGTTGAGTTGCGCTGCAGTAAAGCACTTCATTGTAGTACTACTGTGATTATCTCTTCAGTATGGTGGCCGAGAAGTGCAAAACAAATCACAATTCTGAAAACAAAATAACAAATTACAAACGCAACAACAATTCAGAAAACATTATAACAAGTCAGAAAACACAACGACAAATCCGAAAACAAATTAACAAGTCAGAAAACACAACGACAAATCAGACAAACCGGAAGAGGTAGGTATAGTTTGAGACAGTGCCATTGGTTTCGGATTACTCACCGCTGACTGAACGAGACATCTGTCAATCAACATATACAGGGAAGAACCAGCCGAAGAACAGCAGAGTCGTGGTAGAAAGTTCGGAGATGGTATTAAAGTAGCTCAGTTTAAATGTACTGTATGAATTGCCTTTACTATGGAATAAAAAATACGGGGTGTATTCGAATTTGTCATTGTGTTTTCTGACTTGCTATAATGTTTTCTGAATTGTTGTTGTGCTTTCTGAATTGTTATTTTGTTTTTTAGACTTGCATTTGTGTTTGTAATTTGTTATTTTGTTTTCAGAATTGTGATTTGTTTTGCACTTCTCAGTCACCGTACTTCAGCGGGCAGCGTGAGCAAGACAAACAACCAGAGCCGATCCTCCCTATACGCAAAATACACAAGCTGTGTAGGGCCCCCGAAACACCAGGGGGCCCCCTTGCTCTCAAAGATGATTTAATGTTAGTTTCGTTTTTAATTTGCCCAGTGGTTATGAAAACATGAATGATCATTTCTTTTAATGCAGTGCGCTGTCGCCCTTTCTACGTTAAAATCAGTCAAATCATGTAATGTGAATGTCGTACAGTCTTGCTCGAGACTAAAAAAACCAATTGAAAGCGTACCGAGACGCGGAAGAGACACTGTTTCTCAAGCGCTTTCCGCGAGTTCGATTCGAGACTAAGTGAAACATGGACAAATGCGTTTGATTCATTCGTTCACACAGTTTTACGTAGTGCCCCCAGAAGTCTAGGATCGGCACTGCAAACAACAATGCAGAATATTAATAACTATGACTGGGGCTGTCATATACATAACAATTATAATGAGAACACTTATAATAAAACGCTGTGAATTTTTATAGTTTAGTTGCCGTGTTTCTGCACGTTGTTATGTGAAGAACGTGTCCACAAAAGGAGTTCATTCAGAGCCGCGCAGACACGTTCATGTGCATTCGGGGCATTTTGTGCAGATAGCCTATAAGTCGTAATATTAACGTTATGTTGTATAAATAACGAAGCGTATTCTATATGAGATAAATGATGAGTTAAATCCCATTGATTAAAAACCTGTTGCTTCATTCTGCTGATCATCTTCAGCGCGCGCAGCTCAAAACAGAAATGCAGAACATTAATAACTACTGTCATATACATAACGTTATAATGAGAGCACTATTGTAAAAAAATTTGTGAATTCTTAGGGTTTCGCTTTTAATCAAAACATAAAACATTATTTACCCCGTTTGTATCTGCGAGGCATCCATTACACATTTTCCCTGTGTGGTAACATTACGTTATGTATGATTGTCGAATGTCTGACTTGACTCTTGGTAATGTATTTTGCCCCGCCCCCAAAACATATGATTCGACTATCAGTCGAATATCGGCAAGATTCAAAAATTCCGATTCGACTATGAAAATCCTTAGTCGGGGACACCCCTACTTTAAATCAACAGTCCAAATGTCCAAATTTGAACATTAAGCAAGGATGCATTAAATTGATCAAAAGTGACAGTTCTATAATGTTAAAAAAAGATTTGTATTTCAAATAAATGCTGTTCTTTTGAGCTTTCTATTCATCAAAGAATCCTGAAAAATAAAATGTATCCTGCTTTCCACAAAAATGTGAAGCAGCACAACTGTTTTGAACACTAATAATAATCAGAAATGTTTCTTGCAGCAAAGCAGCATATTATACTGATTTCTGAAGATCATGTGACACTGAAGACTGGAGTAATGATGCTGAAAATTCAGCTTTGATCACAGGAATAAATTACATTTCACAATATATTCACATAGAAAACCTCTTATTTGACTGTTTTTACTGTATTTTTGATCAAGTAAATTCAGCCTCTGTGAGCAGAAGAATCTTTTATTAAATACAAATTGTACTGATCCTAAACATTTGACAGATAGTGTATATATATATATATATATATATATAGAGAGAGAGAGAGAGAGAGAGAGAGAGAGAGAGAGAGAGAGAGAGAGGGATAACATATTTTCCATTATTTTTCTTTTTTCTTTTGATAATCTATTGACTAAAGACCAATTTCTCTCAAACACCATATTTTAGATCTGAGCAGGGTTATTATAGTTAACTAAAACTATATATGTATATAAAAAATGTCATTACTTGAAACAAAATAAATGTTAATTGAAATAAAATAAAAAATTAAAAACTTAAAACATATTTTATTTCAGCTAGTTTCCAAGGCAACATTTCTAAATTTCATTTAGTTTAAATTGATGTACTAAAATAATTAAAACTAAAACTTGAAATAAAAAAAAAATGATACAGACATACTTAAACTAATAAAAATGACAAAAACACACACCAAAATTACTAAAACTTTTAAATTAACATGAAATGAGAAAATATATAAAAATCTAACTGAAAATATTAACAAAAAAAACTATAATAGTATACTGATATAAAATAACTGTATTTGAGCATTACAATCAAAAATTAATTTCCAGGCATGGAAATTACAACTTTAAAATTTGTTTTTTTCTTCTTCTGGGTTTTCATCATTTACTCTCTCTCATCACTAAGTTGTATTGACTACTTTTATGATGCTTTTTGGATCTCAACAGCATGAATCACCAGAGAAAATAATACTAGTCTAGAATGAGTAAATGATGGCAGAATTGTCTTTTTTTGTTGAACTATGCCTTTAATTCCGACACGACACACGGATCAGGATCAGTAAAGCAGGAGACACAGAAGCACTCAAACTAATATCGCATCTGTGAAACCTGTTTACGCTGCCAGACAAATCATTTCAGAAAGATGTAAACCAATAATGCAGCAACACTTGGAATGACCTCTAAACATTTACATAAGAATCAGGCACAAGGTTTAATCCTCCTGGATCCCAGAAAGTCATTTTGATCTTCTGTAAAGGACATTCGATTGGTGGATTTCTTTGAGAATATACATACAGTCCTGGTGCATCTTAAACAGGACATCCTGAGCTTTGCACACATACCAAATAGATTCGGGTTTGACAACTTCTTCACTTCGTTTTTTTTAAATGGCTGACAATTTCTGAAAATTTAAGATAAGAGGAACAGCAAGTTTATTGTTAAGTCCTGATCAATATCATTGAGACTCTATTATATATATATATATATTTTTTTTTTATATATATTTTGAATTACTTTTCATTTTTGTATTTTCTGTATTCATTTTAATTTTAGTTAAAGTTTAAGTAATTTTGCTGTGTATTTACAGTGTGTATTAATTTTTATTTCAGTTATAGTTATTTTAGTACACCAAGTTAAAAAATGAAAATAGAAATACAAAAATAAGTTATTCTAAATTGTACTAGTATTTCACAATATTACTGTTAATGTTTAAAGTATTTTCAATTTCTCAACAACAACAAAAATCATTTAGATTTGATTTTCCAATTTCATTTCACTTACAGTTTTAGTAATTTTGTTTTGTGTTTTTGTTATTTTGTTGTTGTTATTTTGTTAAAATAAATATAACAAAACAAACAAAAATAGCTGAAATGTATTTTATTTTAGTTGATGTTTATTTTATTTCAAACTGCAAAAATTTTTTTTTTCTTTATGGTTTTAGTTTTAGTTAACTATAATAACCCCAGTCCTTATTGATTTGATTTCATTAATGTTCAAATGGTTGCTTGTAAATAAACGTGGTATATGTGTGGATGAACAGATGTGAGTTGTAGTACCTCTTCATCACTTGGCCTGCTGATAGGTATAAGGTGAATGATCACTGGACGATTCCACCTGAGGTTGTGGACTGTTCTCCTACAACAAAACATGCGGTTTAATTTCTCACATTTATGCACCAAGCCAACACAACCAGCACAAATCATGCAAGTTCAAATCAAATCAGAGATCTGCAGTGCTAATGTAACTAGGGATGCACCAAAATGAAAATTCTGGGCCGAAAAATTAGTCATTATTTTAAGATATTTAAAAAAATGTTTTATTGCACAAAATAAAAGGCAATACCCACAATACTACCATGTATAAATACTTTAATAGTTCAATTTAAATAGTAATAATTTACTGTTATTGTTATTATTATTATTATTATTATGCATCACAGTTATGAGGATTTAGGAAGAACATGCTTAACTGTCATGAAAATAACCTCAGAGTGTGTAAAAAAAAAAAAATCAATGTTCCTAAAAACAGGCTTTATTTTCTTCTAAAATCTTCTATTTTATTTCTTTTGTTTGATTTTGTTGTGGAATGTTCCCTGGACATGTTCTTCACAGGTTTTGTGCGATTTACTCGAGAACATTTCAGCACAGCTGCAAGCCCAGTCTGTTCCTCAACTTTTCTCCATTTATGGTGATCGTGAATTCAGGAAGTTCTTCAGAGCAGGATGAGGTTAAATCTGTGTCTGGGAAAGTGTTTTTCGTCATGAACCCACCTCTACTGAGACGGTGGTGGTCTGCATGTGAGTGTATGGAGGGATATAGGGCCCCTGGAGAGCTGGACTCGCTGGCATAAACTACAGAGAGAGAGATGAGAGAGATTCACATGAACACACCAACATATACTGCTATAGTACAAATCTGCACACATTGTGTTTCGTGCTCTCATTCCATCAGCAGTAAATAAAATCTAAATATTAGATGAAAAACCTAAATTAAAATAAAAATTAAAAAAATTGAAAATTAGATGTTGACTTGGCAAGTAACTGAAATAATAAAATATAGTAAAAATGTAAACAAAATAAAAAAATTATGCTGTGGCAATTAACTGAAAATAAATAAATAAATTAAACTAAAGGACAAACTCCTTATGTAGCCCACTTGTCAGGACACTTTCGGGTGATTGGAGCACCCTAGGTCTCTCTGGGATGTGCGTGCTGAGTCCTGGTTTCTTATTCTGTGAGTCAGACTCTGTAAATCTCTGAGCTATCAGCGTCATTACTGGCCTTTAAATCCACAGTTCCCTCATTTATGATCGACAACACTCAGCTCTATACGTACTGACTCACACCAGTCAGTATATACACATTACTTACACACACCCACACAAAAACAAACACACAGAGTCTCATTTAGACTCTCCCTGTATGACAGAGTCATTCATGCAGCTTCACTTATTACCATCACTGATCTCACACACACACACACACACACACACACTTCAGCCACACTGTAATCCAGCATCTGGGTGTGTTTCAGTGTTAGTGCACGTATGCAAACACACACTCACACCAGTGTTTCCTGCACAACAGTGATGGCCACTGCTGCTCTTCAGAAGTAGGAAACACACGTCACGTATCAAGGACAAAGTGTCAACTGTTTGCTACAAGCAATGTTGCTTCTAAAAGCAGCTTCACAAACTATTAAATTACTGAATGAAATAACTGACTAAAATCAAGGTGTCTGTACTTTGTAGCAATGCTATTTTAGTATCATTGATATACTATGATAGTTTTTGTTAATATTTTGAGTTGTATTCTATTTTTATATTTTATGATTTCACTTTAATTTGAGTTAAAGTTTTAGTAATTTTGTTGTGCATTTCTGTCATTTTTATTAGTTTTTTAAAAATATGTCTATATAGTTTTGATCAATTTATCTTTATTTGTTTTAGTTTTTACTTAGCTTTACTTATTTTAGTATTTGAAGATAAACTAAACAAAAATGAGACTGGAGTTTTTAATATCTTATTTGATTACAGTTCAAATTTTTATTTTATTTCAAGTATCAAAATAGTTTTTTTGTAGATTAAGTTTGAGTTAACTACATAATACATATGACAACAATACAAAAACTTAAAATAAGAATAAATACAATAATAAATATTGTCTAACTCTTTCACAGTTACGTTACAAATGACATTTTTTAAGGTTACAGAAACTTAATTTTGTCTAATTTCTAACTGGTTGTTCATATGACAGCCTATAGTTAAAGACACATAAACGAAAAGTTTTGTTATTATAAATGGTATTTTTTATCAAATAACATAAATAAATTAAATTTTATATTATAAATAAAACAAAATAAAATAATAAATAAAATAATAACATAAAAAATATATAGTTATTAGTATAGCCAGTTATTATATTACTACTAAAATAAAAATGATAAAACAAAATAAAATAAAATATAAGATATAAAAATAAAATAAATAAAATACAATAAAATAAAAAATAAATAAAATAAAACAATTCATATTATAGTAATTGGTATAGCCAGTTATTATATTAATACTGGTGTGTATAAATAGAAATTAACATTTCTTAATAAATGGAAACTTCAGACTCTTCATTCTGTTTGGATGCAAACCTTTGCAGATTCTTTGATACTGTGCCCACCTATCAGCTTAATAACTATATTATTTGGCATAAGTTTGTTCATTCTGATTACTTATAAACTGCTGTGGTTTCTGCTTTAGTATGTTTGTTTGGACTCTCTGTCCCTGTCGCCCACACTCTCAGTCTATGAGCAGTCATGATGCAGTTCAAGTGTATTTCTCCCACACACACAAACAAGCACTGCTCAGGACAATCAGAGACGGCCAGTGCTGAGACTCACCGGATGCTGCATGATGTAGGGCTGATGGGTGACCCAGGATGGATTCTGTACCTGAATAATAAAATACAGATTATCAGCGTCCCTTGAGACAGTTCTGATGCATCCATCTCTGAGACCTCCATCGGTCTGTAAGCAGTAAAGTTTGATCTGAACTACACATTATGTTACCTGGTATGTGGACATAGGTGAGATGTATGGAGACATGGGGGTCTGTGTTATCATTCTGTTTGTAATACTGTAGGCAGTCGGATAGAATCTGTAGAAAGATAAAAACGGCATATTTAAGCAATAGTGTATGAGAGGCTGTGCAATATTATGAATATTATTATTCATATAAAATGAACATGTTTAACTTTGAGAAACTTCGTACCTTGATGGCTAACTGAAAAAAATAAATAATAATAAAAAAAATAATAAAAAAATAAAATCCCTTACTGAAAAAAAATACCTGAGTTGGAAAAATTAAAAGAAAAACCTAAACTTAAATTTTTTTAAAATTAAATTTAGAAAGGTTGCCTTGGCAATTAAATGAAAAATAAAATAAAATAAAATAAAAAGAATTTCTAAGAGCTGGAAATATACAATTTAATGTCTGGATGTTCGAAAAATAAAACTACTAAAACTAATTCAATTACTAAAATTAAACTACATTTTAAATATAACTAAACTACTAAAATTAAAATAAAGCTGAATTAAAATAATCAAACAAAAAATTTTAACCTAAATAAACGTAAGCCATAATTTGAAATGCAGAAGTACTCAAATTACTAAACCAGAAATAAAATGCATTAAAGTTAAATAGAAATAACAAATACTAATAATAAAAAATACAAAAAGCACAAAACAATTACTAAAACGTGAACTAAAATGAAAATGAAGAGAGAAACTATAAAAATAAAAGCGAATTCAAAATACTAATAAATACTATACTAGTGTTTAAATAATACTACGATAACACTGGCTCTTTCTTAGGACTCTTGTTGTCTCGTACCCATTTTGCATAGCAGCTGTGGTTGGGTCGTATGTGAGTGTCATGCCAGCCTATGAGACAGAAAGAGAGAGAAATAAAACATCATTCTCACACCATTCAGCTCATAGCTGCTTTTGAAGTGTTGAAAATGAAGTCAAAAGTGTTGTGCCACTTATAGCTTGTGAATCATGTGAACCTGGGGAGAAATTATTTCATACATCCACTAAAAGACACTGAGCAAAAATGACGAAGAAAAGTGTTAGTTAAAAAGTAAGTGAAGAGAAAAGCTCCTGCAGCATTTCAACACAGATACAGACTTGCTTTGATATTTTGTTAGTGAATGCAATGAAGCTATATCATTAAGTGTGGCGCAAGTGTCTTTTTGGGGCTACCGTACTTGTCAAATTAGGCCTGAGTGATAAAACGGTATCGATATTTATCGACGGTACACCTTCTTCGATAACGATAGGAAAAATGTTCGATATAGCGCACGATATAGGCACGTGCTATTAGTGACGCAGACAGCACACACAAACACGAACACATGCTGAAATGAGTTGCTGTGCCTGCCTGTGATGAGGAGATTGTGAATAAAAAATGAATATTAGTTCATAAACATTTGCATTTGAATGTTAGGTGTGCATCAGGAAGCGTCATCAGTGGCGCGAGAGTTGCGTGGATGATGATGTAAGTGACGTTGTTGCATTTTAATGTTTTGTTAGTCTAGCCCACGAGATGCGCCGCTGCTGCGTTATTCATTCAAAATATTAGAGAAATATACAAGCTCAATGCGGAGAAGATCTTGATTAGGTTAAAACCAAGCCATTCAACGCATAATCAGCACATTTTTAGACGGAAAAAATGACTGCTGCACACAAGAGATGTATAGAAAGACATGCAAAGTTAAAACCGTTTAAACTTTTAGAAAACACGTCACGAATTTGTGAAGGTTTATTCCTTTTCACTGCGTCTCAAATGTTTTTAAATGCAGTCTGTGTGAATGGTGCTTCGGCTCTTTGTATTAAGCAATGCATAAATGCATGATGCTGTTTTGTTCATAATTGTTTATGCAATTTATGAAATTATATTTGATTTTTATGAGTTAATTTAGACGTAATGCATGTTTTTTTAATAGAGTTACTTCCTTGCGTTGATCATTTTTAATGCGTTGCATTATTTTGCTCACTGCGCCCTCCTGTGGCCTTGGGAGACAAGCCAAAAGTTTCCTTAAGACCTATTTAATCTGCATATAAAACATTAGAAATTAGATATTTGTTTAATTTTTATTTTGTGTTTGATTGTTAAAACAAAAAAATTGTTGTCTCACTAAATTGGGTTAATTTAAAAATACAGTGGTTAAATTTAAACATTTTTTCTATTGCTCTTTGTTTTAAAAAAGGTTATAAAAATTGTCAATAATTATCGATACCGAACGATATGAAACATTATATCGTTGATACTATTTTTTAGCTATATCGCCCAGCCTATGTCAAATAACATAAAACTGAAAACAAATGACCCTACTGCCTTCCCCTCGAGTTTGTGGCCAAATAGTTCATGTTGTCACAGCCATATCAACATGTGGAAAAGCTTTTAAGATGTTTCTTCTCGCTGTGGACAGAATCTGACACTGTCCAGTCGAGTGCTGCGGCATGCGTGGATAAAACCTGTGAAACTGCATAAGGTTTAATGAAATGATCTGGCGTGACAGACAACCCAGCGTGCTGTAATTACATGCCATCCACGACCTTCTCCGTACATGGCTTGCACATGAAAAGAAGAAAAAATGAAAACGTTTAAAGTAATTTTCATTAGAAAAACCACAATATCGACTCAATTAAGTGATGTGATGTGATACATTTTCCTACTGATTTTCTTTTTATGAATGGTCATGTGACACTGTGAACACTGAACACAGTGATTCGTGACTCGCTCTGCTCCAAAACCTAGTGAGCTGACTATACAGGCAGTATTTTAAGGGGAGATTTGTGTGAAATCACATGGAGGTCGATTATAAATATGAATAATTAATCCCAAAGAGTAGTGATCAATATACATACATACACCCATTTAAAAAAAAAAAAAAAAAAAGTTTTTTTTTTTTTTTTAATTTAATTTAATTTTGATCACTGATCTTTGGGACTAGTTAATGACAAAATCACTTCAAGATATCGGACAAAGCAAAAGAAATGTTGATTATAAATATGAATAATTACATCCTGAAGTGAATAAAATAAAATAAAATTAAATTAAAAATTAAATAGGATATATAATATTATTATATATATAATATATTATTATAGTAATGCTGGTGTGCAGAAATGAAAGACACATTTCAGACAAAGAATGCATTGCAACAAAATCACTTAAAGATGGCAGACAAAGAAAAAGACATGTTGATTATAAATACAATAAATTCTGAATAGTACTGATCAGAATAAAAAAATAAATAAAATAAAACAATAAAATAATAAAAATAATTAAAACTGGCGTGCAGAAATGAAAGAAAGAAACATTTCTTTATAAACAATTATAAATTAGATTATAAATATGATGAATTAAATCCTGAAGAGTACTGATCAAAATACAATAAAATAAAATAAAATGAAAAATATATAGAAAATAAGAATAAAATAATGAAAAACAATAATAAAATAAAATAAAAAAATTGGTTATTAATACTGGTCAAATCACTTCAAGATATCAGACAAAGTGAAATAAATGTTTATTATAAATATGATTAAATCCTGAAGTACTGATCAAAATAATAAAAAAAATAAAATAAAATAAGAAATAGGTTATTATATTAATACTGGTCAAATCACTCAAATCAAGACGTCAGACAAGTAAAAGAAATGTTGATTAGAAATACAATTCATTCAATCCCAAAGAGTAGTGATCAAAAAACTGATTTACAAAATATCGGCGTGCTATGGTTTTTAATACCAGTTAGAGTCTCCCGTCACAAATCAGTCACTTATGAGGGTACATTTCAGTTCACTAGGTTTTGGAACAGCGCGAGTGTCATGATGGGAAATGACAGGTGACTAAGCAGTTTACACACACACACACACACACACACACACACACACTTCTCAGTATCACTTATGTGGTTCATGTAATATATGACTGTATTGGTGTAGCTAGTATAAACACACACACACACCCACACATCCCTGCTGTCCATGTGTTCACTAACAAGCTGCTGCAGGTGATATATGTCCGCAATAAGCGATCCGGACACACAACATGGTGGTGAGAGCAAAAGAGCAGTACTCACAAGTCTGGTCTCCCCATCTCTGGCCCAGGCTCGTCCGTTCTGCGCATATTTATTTTGACTCTGACGCTTCTTCTGGCCTCCGTCTGCAAACTTGCACAGCAAGGGTTCTGACGGCGCTGCAGACACACACATGAACTCTCAGCGTGATGTTGACTGCTCGCTCAATGCTTTAATCAAAACCATCATAGTGTGACAGTAGAAAAGGCTTGAGATTTTGTTAAACTCCAGTACAACTGCTTTACGCTACTCAGTGCATTAAACATGGAGTGACATTTTAGCAACCTCTGAAACGACTTTCCTTTTGGATGACATCACAAATGCCTCTTATTTTTAGCCCCTCCCCCTCTGATTCCGTTCTGGTATTGTATATAAAACCCACTTTTCACAATCCGATCAATTCCTGATAGAGAGGCAGGCACAAATATATCAGCACCATATCAGGTGAAGATGGCCATTGTTTGATTTCATTTGTTTCTGCCTATTTCAAGATTTAAGATTCATTATCTAGAAATAACTTAAAATGATAACGCTAGAAAAAGATTGAACCCTTTAGGAGTTAAATCTTTTGAAGATTTGAGTGTAACATTACTCTGCTCCTAAAAGGAAAGCACTTTACTTAGTTATTACGCCACATTAGAAAAAGTGTCATGCTTTGGTAAATCATAATCATGAGATTAAAAAGCCGCAATTATGAGATAAATTGTAATTATGACAAAATGTCAAATTGTTTTGTTATAATTATGATTTTTTTTGACTATTTTATCTCAGAACTATGACTAAGAATGTCATAATTCTCATAATTACGACTGTCATAATTTTGACAATTATGACTTGTTTTATCTCATAACTATGACTGAGAATGTCATATTGTTGACCTTTTATCTCATAATTATGACATTTTATCTCATAATTTCAACTTTTTATGAATTACAAAAAATAAGATTTTTTTTCTTGTGTGGTGGAAACTTCAAATTAATTTTAAGTTGGTTTTATTTGGCTTTAATTTTAAATTAGACTTAAAAATATCTGCCATTTATTGCTTTTCAGCCATAACATTTATTGTCATAATTTGGACTTTTTATCTCATAATTTCAACTTTATGTCCAAAGTATGTCATAATTCAACTTTTTATTGATCAAAGTGGGTTTTTTCATACGTGTTGGAAACTTCAAAATTATTTTTATGTTTTAATAAGTTATGTGTCTTTTTTTTTTTTAACAAGTCAAGATATTGGTTATCAGCCATAACATTATGACTGTCATATTTTTTTTACATTTTATCTCATAATTATGACTTTTTATGTTATAATTATGAGACTTTATTTCATAATTATGACTTATTAAAGTATTTTTTTCTTATGTGGCAGAAATGGGTTTTCATAACTTTTTATTCTGTTTTATTAAGTTTCATTTTATGTTTCTTTTTCAAGATAGATAACTTTTATCTCTGTTTTTTTGTTGCACATGCAAATAACTGTCGTGTTATTTGTTAACCGTACAGCAGTATAAACGGTACAGCAAAATCTCCACCAGTTATATGCCGTCATCTCAAGGCCCTCTGAGGCTTCCTGGCTCCATCCGCAATGGCTTTCCCACAATGCTTAGACAGCAGGCATCTAATTTGGAAGCTGTCTTCATATAACCCCCTTCCTTCTTTTCTGACACGGTCAGTGGAGACTATTTCAGTCTAATAATCCAATTAAAATGCTTAGAGAGGCTACGCCAGGCCAGTAAGAGAAAATTAGCACACATTGCTTTCACTTGAGTCCCAAACGAGCCTCCACTAATCAATAAGCTGCATCATGCCCATGTAGCTCCTCCCAGCTCTGTAATTTCAGCATTTCGTGCAGCGAGTCTAAATCTACATTCGTGCGAAAGCCGTTTGGTATGGCTGAACGGTTGCGCCACATGCCCGAAAGCCTGTTTCCATTTAGACCCCATCCGAGGAGAATCATTACCAGAGAATGAATGAATGTGCTCGAACACACCAGCATTGTGTCTTTATGCACAAACAAAACACACATTATAGTAGTGGTTAACCCAAACATGACAATTCAATCATTTACTCCTATTACATGCAGAAAAGTGGCAAGGATATCCTTCAGAAATGTACCCTCTCCTTTTGTGGAGGAAAGAAAAGTCATGCATGTTTAGAAACAACATGAGGGCGAGTGAACGCTGACATATTTAAAAAAAAAAGTTCCATGATCAACTGCATTAAAGTAAATGCGAAGCATGCAGATGCACACTTACCCATAACTCCAGCTGGTGTTTTGAGAAATTTCCCGTTGAAGTGAGAGATGACAGCTTCACATTTCTCCGTCGACTCCATCCTAGAGAAACACATTACCGGTTTAAAGGTTTACACATTTCACTCTCGGTTTGAATATAAAACATCATTCCCATCAACTGCACCAGCTGTAAATGTTGAGAAACATGTTAAAGTCATATGAAGAATAGCTAGGGGATTTTGCATTACTAAACTAAAGCATAATGCACTCATCTTAATCTGACATATTTAAAAAAAAAAGTTTCATGATCAACTGCATTAAAGTAAATGCGAAGCATGCAGATGCACACTTACCCATAACTCCAGCTGGTGTTTTGAGAAATTTCCCGTTGAAGTGAGAGATGACAGCTTCACATTTCTCCGTCGACTCCATCCTAGAGAAACACATTACCGGTTTAAAGGTTTACACATTTCACTCTCTAGAGTCCTTACCAGGTCAAGAAAATATGATCATATTACCCCAATTTTACAGTCTCTGCACTGGCTACCTGTTAAGTTCCTGTAAATGTTGAGAAACATGTTAAAGTCATATGAAGAATAGCTAGGGGATTTTGCATTACTAAACTAAAGCATAATGCACTCATCTTAATGCATTACCTTATAGTTTCATGATCCTTTTTGCTCTTTTCCTGACATTTAAAATTGAGTTGGCAAGTTTGATTTATTTCAGTGAATCATTTCAAACGGTTCATTTTAGTGAATCAGTTCAAAACTCAGATTTAATGATTAATGTCACTCAAAAATGTCTCTGCAAGGCATTTTTACGAATTAAAAAGTATGTAGCTAAATATTGCTGTTCATTTCTATATTTTGTTATATCCGTGCATATAAATCTTGCTTCAGTTCATTTAGAGTGGAAAGCATGCTCGGATTATTTTAACTGCAAACAAATACATTGTAATCAGTTTTAAAATAAATACAGAAATTTGTACAAACTGAGATTTTCATAAATGTTTAGGTATGCCGAGCTATGAAACCCATATCAACAAAAGTTTTGCTAATATATTTTGTTTATCATTTAAAATATGTCATTTATATTTATATCATTATTATTTGAAAACCTAATTCTGATTAAATAAACCAGTTCAGTTTTCTTTAAGGGGGTTTTCCCTCAAATGAGCAGGAATAACCCTTAGGTTAGTACAATCAAGTCATCAAAAGAGGGTAGAAATTGACATTTTTGTGAATGTTTAGATATGCAGAGCTATGAAAATCATAAAGACATGTTTTGCCAATGCATTCTGTTTATCAGTAAAACTCATTTCATAATTTATACTTACATCATTGATATCTGAAAGCATACTCGAAACTTATTTATCTGATTAGATAAACCAGGTCAAGGGTTTTTCACTCAAGTGCGTGAGAATAACACTTAGTACAATCAAGTTTTTACTTGTCATAAATTTACAAAGAGAGGTTCAGGGAGTTCTGGCTTTGCCGTGCTGATATGTCAGATGCACAGCTATGTTTTCAAGGAACTGACTGGCACTAAGGATCATGGGAGGGTCTGAAGTGTTTGTGTTGTGGCGGGCACAACGCCAGGGGCTTTCCAGGACGCATGATTCCCTGACCGACGCTGCAGACTTGAACCATGGTTGGTACATTGAAGGGGATTTCACAAAGAACGATAGCATGACAACAGGAGTTGACCTGGTGATTTGGGGTCAGATACAAGACCCTCACCTTGCAAATCCGACCCCTCGGCTGCCGCCGTTGGTGTCCCGCAGGACGCGTGTGGAGACGACCTGTCCGAAGGGCTTCAGCATGGCCTCTAACTCCTGTTCATCCATGGTCAGCGGCAGGTTAGATATGTACAGGTTAGTGGGGTCCTGCTCTTGTTGCTGTCGGGAGAGAAAAAGAAACAAAAATGGTGAAACTTTTACCATTTTATTTGGTTTCCTGATGAAAAAGTCGCTGATTAATAGAACCAAAATGAGCTAAACTCATTTTGAACCTGGAACATTTGTGTAAAGAAGAATAATTACTGTTATTTTTAGCATAAGTAGATTACACACACCTGTAAAAACACCTCAGATCTTATCGTTCAGTTCATTCACACACTGCCGGAGCTCCGTCACAGTTTATACACACTTTATCAGTTAACGGAAGAACACCTGGAGATCTGACAACAGAAATCACTGGCCATCCACATCTGCCAGTCAATAATCAGCCGGTTTCAAAACCTAGTGTGCTGCATGCATGAATGCCTTCTTACATGTCCCAACAAACTCGAAGAGACAAGCAGTCTGTCTGCTAAATACATAATATAATCACGACCAATCAGAATTTGATGTTTAAAATTCAGTTTTGCGGAACTAGATTTTGGACCAATTGGATTTGACTGTGGGCGGAGCTACCCAGTGTAACATAGGACAAATAGAATCCAAGCAGCCAAAAAATTCCCTGTCCTAATAATTTATAATAGAGTAGAATAGGCATTTTAGACAATTTAGGCATTTTTTAATTAGACTGAACTACATTTTAATCCATATATGTATATATGTATATGCTTCATATCTTGGAGAATCTTTTTCATTGAGCATATATATATATATTTAATATATAATAGTCTAACATAAAATATATATCATAAAAAAATATTACAAATTATTAGGCTTAACATCTGCAAAATACAGAACTAAATTTATGTGTGTGTGTATGTATATATACTGTATATATATATATATATATATATATATATATATACACACACACACACACACACTGAGTAAAATAGAACATTAGAATAAAATGCAATTTTATATATATCTATATTACAAAAAATATATATACAAAATTACACATTATTAATATCTGCAAAATACAAAACTAAATATTTATGTGTGTGTGTGTGTATATAATCTATATACATATATAGATATACACACACACACTGTATTGTATATGTATGTATAATTAAAAATATTATATAATTACAATATTTTATCTTTGGGAAACTTTTTCACTAGGTTTGTCTAATGCATTATGGGATAGCTGCAATGATGCCTACCTTTTGAAACAGGCTTTGTGTCAATGTGTTAAAATGCTGTCTAGGTAGGCAGCTCACCAGGTTATAGTAGAACTTTGAATGAAGACCATATCTAAATACATGGTACAGGTGAATTAAATTCATAAAAGAGGTTAAAGTGAAAACATGTCTCCCTCTCCGGACTCTCCAGCTAATAAAGGGTGAGCATTAATATTGATGAGCAGCTCATTTGCATGCGGCTCTCGGTCACCCCCAATCCAAGCGGAGAGACCTCGACTGATTTCCTGCCGTAGTTTCCCTTCCATCAGCAGAAACGGAAAGCGAAACAGGCAGAGAGCGAGGGAGAGACTCTCCCCGGGGACAAAAGGGCTGCTACATTAATATTCATTAACATCCTACTGCGTTCAATCTCCACCCCTAAGAGATGGAGGAAAAATGAGCAGAACAAAGAGAAGACAAGGGAGAGGCGGGATTGGATTACTAAAGTAAAGCGCTGACAGAAAAAATCAGCATAGCGCCATTAGGGAACAATGGCAGAGGGCCGGTGCTCAGCTGTGGAACCCAGAGAACTCTGCTCCATCACGGGGAACGGACGCAAGAGCAAACAGGCATTGGCGATCCTAAAGGGTCATCATAGTCAACACTATGTTTTAAAAAATATTAGCTATTGACAGTGCTATGCAGTGTTAATTTCGTTGACGAATAATTTTCGTCATAATTTTCATCAACGAAATTTTTTCCACCGACGACAACGAGACGATAACGAACTAAAACTATTTTTGAATGACAAAAACTATGACGAAAATGTATTGATATTTTCGTCAACTAATAAATACGAGACGAAAATGTTAGGGAGGGACGATTTGGGAAGAGATTCATTCAGAACAAATCTGCTGCATGGTTCAGAGGTTAGATGCGTACATATGAACTGGCGGGACATAAGCTAAAATACACTTACGTCTCATAAAACGTTCAAAAATGTCAATATGTGGGAGTAAGAGAAGAGCAGACATATAGATAAATCTGACGATGCAAGAGAGAACTCAATTCGGTCCGGTTTTCTGAGGCATGTGTCAGCCGCCCCACACACACACACACACACACACACACACTGAGAAAAATAGAACATTAGAATAATATGCAATTTTATATATATCTATATTACAAAAAATATATATAAAAAATTACACATTATTAATATCTGCAAAATACAAAACTAAATATTTATGTGTGTGTATATAATCTATATAGATATACACACACACACTGTATTGTATATGTATGTATAATTAAAAATATTATATAATTACAATATTTTATCTTTGGGAAACTTTTTCACTAGGTTTGTCTAATGCATTATGGGATAGCTGCAATGATGCCTACCTTTTGAAACAGGCTTTGTGTCAATGTGTTAAAATGCTGTCTAGGTAGGCAGCTCACCAGGTTATAGTAGAACTTTGAATGAAGACCATATCTAAATACATGGTACAGGTGAATTAAATTCATAAAAGAGGTTAAAGTGAAAACATGTCTCCCTCTCCGGACTCTCCAGCTAATAAAGGGTGAGCATTAATATTGATGAGCAGCTCATTTGCATGCGGCTCTCGGTCACCCCCAATCCAAGCGGAGAGACCTCGACTGATTTCCTGCCGTAGTTTCCCTTCCATCAGCAGAAACGGAAAGCGAAACAGGCAGAGAGCGAGGGAGAGACTCTCCCCGGGGACAAAAGGGCTGCTACATTAATATTCATTAACATCCTACTGCGTTCAATCTCCACCCCTAAGAGATGGAGGAAAAATGAGCAGAACAAAGAGAAGACAAGGGAGAGGCGGGATTGGATTACTAAAGTAAAGCGCTGACAGAAAAAATCAGCATAGCGCCATTAGGGAACAATGGCAGAGGGCCGGTGCTCAGCTGTGGAACCCAGAGAACTCTGCTCCATCACGGGGAACGGACGCAAGAGCAAACAGGCATTGGCGATCCTAAAGGGTCATCATAGTCAACACTATGTTTTAAAAAATATTAGCTATTGACAGTGCTATGCAGTGTTAATTTCGTTGACGAATAATTTTCGTCATAATTTTCATCAACGAAATTTTTTCCACCGACGACAACGAGACGATAACGAACTAAAACTATTTTTGAATGACAAAAACTATGACGAAAATGTATTGATATTTTCGTCAACTAATAAATACGAGACGAAAATGTTAGGGAGGGACGATTTGGGAAGAGATTCATTCAGAACAAATCTGCTGCATGGTTCAGAGGTTAGATGCGTACATATGAACTGGCGGGACATAAGCTAAAATACACTTACGTCTCATAAAACGTTCAAAAATGTCAATATGTGGGAGTAAGAGAAGAGCAGACATATAGATAAATCTGACGATGCAAGAGAGAACTCAATTCGGTCCGGTTTTCTGAGCGCAGACACTGAAGCATACACACACACAGAAAGTGCCTCTCACAGCGCGCGAGTACTCTTAAGCGTCGCATGAACGAAGAATTGCACACACAATGATGTTGAATTGTCCGTTTTGATGAGTATTCACGTAAACACAGTTGATTACATCTTAAGTGAACATAAACAGTAGGGAGAACGTGTATATCAGTACATTGCAACCATTGCAGCAGCGGTTTTAAAGGGACAGCAGCCTAATTTAGTTGCTATTGTCCGAGTCATTGATGTTAATCAAGCAACAACAGAAAGACAGAAAATCACTCACTGCTCTTGACTGAAAAACTTTAGTAGCCCTAAAGATTAATCTAAATTTATTTAT
>NW_015505959.1:274716-275393 GCF_001515645.1 Sinocyclocheilus grahami
GTTAATTTCGTTGACGAATAATTTTCGTCATAATTTTCATCAACGAAATTTTTTCCACCGACGACAACGAGACGATAACGAACTAAAACTATTTTTGAATGACAAAAACTATGACGAAAATGTATTGATATTTTCGTCAACTAATAAATACGAGACGAAAATGTTAGGGAGGGACGATTTGGGAAGAGATTCATTCAGAACAAATCTGCTGCATGGTTCAGAGGTTAGATGCGTACATATGAACCGGCGGGACATAAGCTAAAATACACTTACGTCTCATAAAACGTTCAAAAATGTCAATATGTGGGAGTAAGAGAAGAGCAGACATATAGATAAATCTGACGATGCAAGAGAGAACTCAATTCGGTCCGGTTTTCTGAGCGCAGACACTGAAGCATACACACACACAGAAAGTGCCTCTCACAGCGCGCGAGTACTCTTAAGCGTCGCATGAACGAAGAATTGCACACACAATGATGTTGAATTGTCCGTTTTGATGAGTATTCACGTAAACACAGTTGATTACATCTTAAGTGAACATAAACAGTAGGGAGAACGTGTATATCAGTACATTGCAACCATTGCAGCAGCGGTTTTAAAGGGACAGCAGCCTAATTTAGTTGCTATTGTCCGAGTCATTGATGTTAATCAAGCAACAACAGAAAGACAGAAAATCA
>NW_015505959.1:275434-275651 GCF_001515645.1 Sinocyclocheilus grahami
GAAATAAATATGTCTGCTTGAAAGAATGAAGAATATGGTAAACAAGTTGCTATAAAGAATGCATAATTATCCTATATAACCATTGCTATTTCATTAAAAAGAAGACCATGTTCTTGTTCTTTATGAGAAGGGGTTTTATTTAATTTGAATAAAAAGGCATGTTGTGTGTCGCCGCAGTTAAATCGGTGTCTATCATGATAAAACCTTAATATCAAAC
>NW_015505959.1:276866-282516 GCF_001515645.1 Sinocyclocheilus grahami
CACTGTAACTAAACCCATTAGATTTTAGCCAACTAAATTTACTGTAGATTTAGTCAACTAAAATCGTAAGATATTTAACTAAAAACAATTCAGATGACAAAAATATGACTAAAACTAAATGGCATTGTAGTCAAAAGACTGACTAAAACTAAATCAAAATTTGCTGTCAAAATTAACAGTGGTGCTATGACAATGTCCATAACTAAACACTGAAGGACGAATGCTGAAGCTAATAGTGGGTGTTTTATGGGCCGTTTTTGAATGCAAATAAATTCACGATGTGCTTGGCTTGCTCCAGAGGGAGAACTAAAACGCTGGCGTGGTTTTAAACAGACTTACCCCAACCGAAACCTAATATCAGAGCCACATACCAGTGCTACCCCCTGCTCATCAGGCTCGGGTTTCAGCAGCCATTCACAAAATCTTATTTAAAAGATTCTGGAAGCAAAATAGCATGAATGTACTACCTGACTAAAATATGCCGAATTTTATTTAAAAAATGCATTAAATGCAGGGATGCATTATAAATTGATCAACTGTTTTCAACATATAATACAGATAATAATCAGAAATGTTTCTTGAGCATTAAATCAGCATTTTGTTATGATTTCTGAAGGATCATGTGACACTGAAGACTGGAGTAATGATGCTGAAAATACAGCTGCGCATCACAGGAATAAATTACATTTTACAATATATTAAAATAGAAAACAATACTATTTAATAATATTTCACAATACTGTATTTACTGTATTTTTGATCAAATAAATGCAGCCTCGGTGAGTAGAAGAGATTTCTCGCACCAACGAAATATATATAATACATAAATATATAAACGTATATAAAATCATGAATTATATTTATATTCAAATATAAAATATATGTGAATTTTGTAGACAAATATAAATTGTCTATGAATTTCTTCATAAATCTTTATAAATCTAATTAAAACTAAACTGGATTAGCTGCAGTGCTTTTTTAGTAACGTTGATATACTATTATAGTTATTATTAATATTTTTAATTCATTTATTTTTATTTTCTCCTTTAACTTTAATTTTAGTAAAAATCTAGTAATTGTATTGTGTTTTCTTAATTTTTTAAATATGTCTATATAGTTTATTATTTTTAGTTTAGTTATTTTAGTACTTCAAAATAAACTAAACGAAAATGAGAAATGCTGCCCAGGCAACTAGCTAAAATAAAATACATTTTTAAATATTTTATTTCAGTAAAGTTTTTTTTTTTTTTTCCAAGTAACAAAAATATTTTATTTGTTCCAAGTGTGCATCATTTCCAAAATTCCATGACAATTATTCTAAAATGTGCTCTAAAAAGAATTAAAAAAACAAACAAAAAACATGCTACACCTGGGCTAAGTTAAGCGGGGCTGGTGCATCTGGTCTCAGATTACAGGACAGAGCGAGGCTGCGCAGACATGGAAATCAGCTCAGTGCTGGAACGTTCTGACACTGAGGCACGCAAGCTGAATTACATCTCTCAGGTCAGGCATTAAGAGCTTTACGCTGATATCAGTGTGCAGATGCTGAGGAAAGAGGCGCTTTTTCCTTCACATCAATCTCACACATGCACATCCCTATCAGTTGATCACATTAGTCACCAAATACCAATTTCCAGCACAAAAACACAATATAAATCAGTGAATCTTCAAAAAACATCGCACTAGACTAGTATGAGTTATGAACTAGAATAGCAGTGCAGCAAACACTGTGTGTGGGCTTGCATGTGTGTCACCTGCTAACAATTTACTCAACACAAACCATGTGACTTTGACAGAAAAAAGCACACAATATGTGTGTGGAGTAAGTGTGTGTCAGACACAGATGGTACGAGAGAAAGTAAGAGAAAAAATGAAGTGTATATGTGTGAACGAGAATGCATGGGCATATGTGAGAGTGTAAGAAGACTGTGTTCAGAAGAGCATCCCAATCTTACTATTCCTGCAGTATATACAGTGGGTATAGAAAAGAATGAGCCACCTTCAAAAGAATCACATTTTGTTGCTTTGCAGCCTGAAATGAAGACAGACTAAGGCCCCGTCCACACGGAGACGCGTTTAGCTGTATACGCATACATTTTGCATCGTATAGGCGTTTTGGGAGAGTGAAACCGATATTTTTTGAAACCGGGTCCCAGAGTGGATAAATCTGAAAATGTCGCCCTTGCGTTTTCATGTGGACAGCGAATCCATATATTTTCTGAAACGATACCGTCATCAGCCACCGCTACGTCAAGTAACAGCAACAAAAACACGAACAAACACTGAACGATTGTCTTTTTATTAACTAACATTAACACAGATTAATAAATGTATTGTTCCATGTTCGTTTGTATACCACGCGCAAGGTTTATGCACATAGTCCAAGTATTCTTCTCCATTTTTAGTGTATCTCTGTGGCAGAATTACAGCGCCTCATGCTGGCCTGGCATGTATACTACATCGTTTTGTGTCGGTTTTGTGGTTTCGTGTGGACGCAAATATTTCTTGAGACGAGGGGGAAAAAAAGATCGGATAGGGAAAGCTCTGGCTTCGTGTGGACGTAGCCTCAGATTTTGTTCTATCCAGCTGTATTTACTCAGTGCAACTTGAAAAATGGATCATCCCCTCTTAAAAATGACTTGTAAACTCAATCAGGCGTAGCTAATCACCTTCTCAATGGCACACAAAGCCATTTGAGTTTCAACTGTGATCAGCTGTGCTCATTTTGATCAGCTCAGCATGAAAAGAGCTTTCCTGGAGCATTTCAGTCCTTGGTAGTGCAACTGAAGCAAACAATTAAAAGATCTCTGGGATAAAGTTGTGGACAGGCACAAGTCAGGAGATGGGTACAAAAAAAATGTCAAAGGCTTTATCAATTCACTGCAGAGGATCAACAGGTGAGCAAGTGATGCAATGCTACATTTCTCCAAATCTGTTCTTATGAAGAAACAAACTCCTCTACATCTTGGATGACCTGAGGGTGCGTACGTTTTCAGCAATTATTTTGGGTGAACTATTCCTTTAACGCCTCTTTCCTGGCTCAACATTTGATAAAAATTTTTCTACAAAATTGGATCTAAAATGCAATTTTTGATATGATAACTGTAAGACACTTGCTGAATTAAACATGCAATGTAATGAAATCATGTGACCACAATGCAGTATAAGACTGTTTGCAAGGTTTACTGTTGCATAATGTCACTTTATATATTTGTAAAACACTGTAGGAAGTATAAAGGACATGCTTAAATAAAAATAGTAAGCCAGTTTTCTATTGCAAACAAAGCCTGAGTGCAGGGTTCAGACACAGTGCCATGTCACCTGGTTACTCCAGGGGCTTCCTGTCTGAGATATTAATGTCTAACCATCTGTTTATATCATAAACAAGGTGAAAGGAAGATATATCCAAGGACAACAAGCCAAGAAGTATGCGGCAGAACGAGAGCATGACAAAAGCACGACTCTCGCCTGAGCAACTCCATTTCTAATGCACTGTGCACGGAGAAAGACAAAACTTCCATTTTCTAGGTGAACTATTTCTCTGAGACAAAGCCTTATTAAAAAACATAACTCCGCTCTTGAACTGTTATTTTCAGCCATAAAAACCCTGTCAGTATTGATAGTTCACCCAGTGGTGCCACTTAAAATCTGCAATTTTCTTTTAATTATGCACTTCCTTTTTAAATAAACATGCATGCAATTTGATGCTTTACAAATGTATTAGTCAAGTGAATCGTCACAAAAGGCCAATCGTAACAAGTCAGGGCAATGCCATTTTAGTAACATTTGATATACTATTATAGTTTTGGTTAATATAAAAAATTATTATAAAATATAGATTTTATTTGTTTTCTCACATTTTAGTTGGTTTTAGTAATTGTTGTTTGGCATTTATTTATTTTTTATTTAGTAATTTAGTTTTTTTATTTTAGCACTTTCAGTTAAACTAAACAAAAATGAGATGTTGTCTTAGCAACTAGCTGAAAAATACAACAGTTTTTTTTATATATTTGATAATATTTCAAGTAAGAAATGTTTTATTTTTTTAATGGTTTTAGTTTAACTATAACAATAACCCTAAACCTCAGTCTCTAAAGTCTATGAGTTGTCTTTGCATTTCTTCAACAAAAAACCTCCAGGTTCGTCTAACAAAACAATAAATTTAATTGGAAATAAAACTGGGGCAAGAAGGCGTGAGGATCTTAAAATGCTGCACATGCAGGCAGCTCACTAGATTTTCGAGTCCCTGATTCACGTGAACTAGTGAGTGCAATGAGACACACCCTGACTGAGGCTTTTATAGGCTTCAGACAAGCCGTCACCATGACGACCTCCAATTATTTACTTCCTTTTCTTCAGTGCAGTAATGCAAAATACACAACTGCAATGCAACGCTCTGCCTTTTATGCGTTCATAATAATATTATTTTCATTACAACTGAGTGCATTTTCTCAAATTCTACCAAAACAAATCCAGATGTTTAAAGATTTTTATTTTATTATTCATAAGAGAGATTTAAAATTAATGATTAATAATGGTGATGATAATGTTCATGTGGCTCAGTGGTAGAGTATTGCGTTAGCAGCGCAAAGTTTGTGGGTTCAATTCCCAGGGAACACACATACTGGTAAAAAATGTATAGCCTGAATGCACTGTAAGTCAATGTCACAATTAGAGGTCGACCGATTGATCGGCCGATTTTTTTTGCATTTAATTAATCGGCATCGGCCGATTGTGCTGCAAATTAGGCCGATTTATAGGCCGGTGCACTGGCGGGCAGGCAGCTAAGCGTTGTTGCGGAACTCCCTCTGGCTGCGTGAGATGGAGCTGCTCACGCTCTGAAGGCTGCAGCAGCTGTGGCTTGTTCACACACAGCCTCAGCTAATGGCAGGGTAAAACAGACCGTTTCGAAAGCAGGATTACGTTTTACCTTACTAGACTTGATGCCGGAAAGTTATATTCATAAGTGCAAGTCATTTGCATGTGAAAGTAGAAACGCGTTCAATTCAGATGAAACTTCTAGGCTGATTATAACGTGCACGTTAACTTTCCTCATGAAATGTGTCTGTGGGTCCGACAATAGCCTCCACAATGTCATATATTCGCTCCTTCAGAACTGTTTTGAGAAGGTGCTTAAGTTTTGAGCCATGTATTATTACTCTAAATTGGGCTACTACTACCATTACTATCTTGTACCATGCAATAATCATTTACTCAAACTCACTTTTATGAGATTAATGAAAAAAAAAAAAAAAGAAAATCGGCCAAAAAAATCGGCATCATATATCGGCCATCGGCTGCCCTGATTTCTAAATATCGGCATCGGCCAGTGAAAAACCCATTTCGGTTGACCTCTAGTCACAATGCAAAATATCTTGATCACAATTTTCTTTATAGAACAAATCATTTCTAATATAATTTGTAATGCCAGAAAAATTTATCGTAATTGTGCATTATGATATTATTCATTACATCTGAGTGCATCTTATCCCAAATTCTAGCAAAATCAATATTTTTATTTATTTATTTTATTCCTATTATTTGCAATAGAGATTTTAATAGAGATTATTTTTTTTTTAAACAATTCCCAGTAATAATATTTAAATCCGCATAAATTAAAGGCTGATGTGTATATATATATATATATATA
>NW_015505959.1:284448-289031 GCF_001515645.1 Sinocyclocheilus grahami
TTCCTTTTCTTCAGTGCAGTAATGCAAAATACACAACTGCAATGCAACGCTCTGCCTTTTATGCGTTCATAATAATATTATTTTCATTACAACTGAGTGCATTTTCTCAAATTCTACCAAAACAAATCCAGATGTTTAAAGATTTTTATTTTATTATTCATAAGAGAGATTTAAAATTAATGATTAATAATGGTGATGATAATGTTCATGTGGCTCAGTGGTAGAGTATTGCGTTAGCAGCGCAAAGTTTGTGGGTTCAATTCCCAGGGAACACACATACTGGTAAAAAATGTATAGCCTGAATGCACTGTAAGTCAATGTCACAATTAGAGGTCGACCGATTGATCGGCCGATTTTTTTTGCATTTAATTAATCGGCATCGGCCGATTGTGCTGCAAATTAGGCCGATTTATAGGCCGGTGCACTGGCGGGCAGGCAGCTAAGCGTTGTTGCGGAACTCCCTCTGGCTGCGTGAGATGGAGCTGCTCACGCTCTGAAGGCTGCAGCAGCTGTGGCTTGTTCACACACAGCCTCAGCTAATGGCAGGGTAAAACAGACCGTTTCGAAAGCAGGATTACGTTTTACCTTACTAGACTTGATGCCGGAAAGTTATATTCATAAGTGCAAGTCATTTGCATGTGAAAGTAGAAACGCGTTCAATTCAGATGAAACTTCTGGGCTGATTATAACGTGCACGTTAACTTTCCTCATGAAATGTGTCTGTGGGTCCGACAATAGCCTCCACAATGTCATATATTCGCTCCTTCAGAACTGTTTTGAGAAGGTGCTTAAGTTTTGAGCCATGTATTATTACTCTAAATTGGGCTACTACTACCATTACTATCTTGTACCATGCAATAATCATTTACTCAAACTCACTTTTATGAGATTAATGAAAAAAAAAAAAAAAGAAAATCGGCCAAAAAAATCGGCATCATATATCGGCCATCGGCTGCCCTGATTTCTAAATATCGGCATCGGCCAGTGAAAAACCCATTTCGGTTGACCTCTAGTCACAATGCAAAATATCTTGATCACAATTTTCTTTATAGAACAAATCATTTCTAATATAATTTGTAATGCCAGAAAAATGTATCGTAATTGTGCATTATGATATTATTCATTACATCTGAGTGCATCTTATCCCAAATTCTAGCAAAATCAATATTTTTATTTATTTATTTTATTCCTATTATTTGCAATAGAGATTTTAATAGAGATTAATTTTTTTTTTAAACAATTCCCAGTAATATTTAAATCCGCATAAATTAAAGGCTGATGTATATATATATATATATATATATATATATATAAAATGGCAATTAAACACATTTTATACCATGTGTGTGTATATTAGTATACATCAGCCTTTAACTTATGCATCATAATGCAAAATATCTTGATAATCTAGAAGACTTCATTTACTTTATAGAAAAACTCAACTTCTAATATAATTTGCTTGCTGTTGATTTTAGTGGTGAAATGTGATCTGGACATGTTCCTGACTGGCTCCTGTTTGTCTTTCAACCAGTCAGCCGGCTCGTCTGGATGCTGCACCTGTACAGGTGTGTCCTCCTCACACTCTCAGGCATCTGCCTCTGACATCACAGTCTGCTGACGTCACACGACTCGTGAAGCGTGTCAGACGGATCTTGCTGCAGGTGACAGGAGGAACAGGTGTGTGCAGGTGTGTTCTTACCTTTGCCATCTGAGCCTGAACTCCGCTGGTCTTCAGAGCGCTGACTGCTTTCTGAGCAGCAGCAGGGCTGTCAAAGTCTACAAAGCCATAGCCTGAGAGAAAGACAAGCACAACATAAGCTGTGATACAGCTTTAAAGAGACTGCACACAGTTTTAATAATCGCCACATCGCATCTGTGTGAGCTGCACGCTGTACAGTTGACACAGGAATTGTCACTTGCACAAACGAGGCAGTGTCAAATCGTCACTAAAGCTCATAATTTGCATTTATTTTTAATGCACACTCAGAGTGCCGCTCACATAAGGCCACCTCACATTCGGCTCACAAACTCAGGCTTGTGCTGTGTGTAAGCTACGGTGCAACAATTGCCCCATTGTTAAAACAAAAATGCACTGCATTATCAAACATTTAGGTGAGAATCATATATTTGAGAAAAATATCGGCTCACAAGAGTCACCTCTTGAGTGGAATTCCCCCCCATTTTCAAAAATGAAATTCATTTTTGTATGAAGTGTTTTGTATGAGGTGTAACGTTTTAATTCTCGCTGTTCAATTGTTGCCGCCGCCGCCATGTCGTGGCGCTGTGAAAGCGAAACTAGTTTGTTTGACCTTCCAAAAGAGGACGATATCTGCTTCGTCATGCCTAGAGCTGATCCGTGCTGGTCGCTGAGGAAATGCATCAATTTCGCGCTGTGGATCGCCGGATCGGCTTTTACCGGTCGTCACATGTGGTTGCCGCAGGCATCACAATATGGTGAGGGGCGTAACATTTCTGTCACATGCTTGAGGAATTCGGCCAATCACAACGCACTGGATAGCTGGCCAATCAAAGCACACCTCGCTTTTTCAGACCGATGAGCTTTGTAAAAATCGACGCGTTTCAGAAAGGCAGGACATAGAGGAGAAACAATGTACAGTATGTGGAAAATAATGTGTTTTTTAACCTTAAACCGCATAAACACATTTCATTACACCAAATACACAAAATAATGTTCTTTTTATCAACATCATATGACCCCTTTAATCAAATAACAAAAGAAAATCATTAACTGACTGAATATCTTTTGTATATTTAATGATTAATCAATATTTTATGAAAAGAAAACTATACAGTGTTTTTAAACTTTTGATTTCAATTTCTGTACCTGACATTTGATCAGTTTTATTTATGCTATTGCTAATTAATTTGTTTACTTGTCTTTAACAATTTAATGTTTGAAATTTTATATTAGTCTAGTTTTTTTCTGTGGTATTTTTTTGATAAAACCATAGACCTAAAACAGAATAAATATGTTTGACATCTAAATATTTGACTTAAAAAAAATCCATTAATTTTCCAAAGTGTCCATTTCAGTGAATCTGATTCAATGAATCGCTCAACAGCACTCTCCATTTTTCATATATTAAAATGTTTAGGATGTGTAGGAAAATGTTCGTTTCTGTATATTGTTATATTGGTAAATATACATTTATTTTATACAGTATTTGGTTGCAATGATGGTTCCACTCTCAAAGCAAATCCATATACAATATATTGTCAAAAGACTATCATTATTAGTTGTGCGGATGGATCATAGGTGTTTCTTTGTCACATATATTTGAGCTATTAATCAGGATGATCTGTGTTTGTGGTTTGACCTGTTGACTGATTAAATATAGCAGCAGTTACAGCAGAGGAGTGAAGGGTGGAGCTGAACGCAAGGACTTATCTTGGATCCGCTTCCTCGTGCCCATTTAATTGTTCTCATTAGAGGAAGCAAACACTGATAGTGCAGCGCTTCTCTTGATATGTGACTCACAGCACACTTCTACAAGCAGAGCTTTGCTTCCTGCTGTGGCCCTTAAAGTGTTTTTACCCAATACACACTTCGTAATTCCAACAGTCTCACGGGAGTTTCTGTGTGTATCAAAAAAACATCAGTGTATCCATTAGATGGTGTCATTTATGATCTTTTGAGCCTTGCATATTTATTTTCTGGTAAATTGTATTTTTTTGTAAATTACGTCATTTGTTGCGTGAAGTTCCTTTAAATTTTCTGAGGGTGCTCTGATCAGGATTTTTGAGCTGATCACTGATCACTAGGGTTGGGTATAGTTTTAATTTTATCGATTCCGATTCCGGTTCTGCTTATCGATTCCTAATTCCGATTCCAATAAGATTAAAATTTGTTTAACCTTATAAAGTCTATTGTATAATTAATTTTTAAGGCCTCTACATGATCAACTTTGCTGAATAAAACACTGCACACAATCTTTCTTTCATCATCTGATTGACTTGTGCTTTACATGTAATTTTCCTGTGAAATCTTTAAGGATTTTTATTAAGTAAACATAAGAATATCTTTCATGTTTGTACACTCTAAAAAATGCTGGGTTGTTTCAACCCAACTTTGGGGCAAATATGGACTAACCCAAAGTTTGGGTTAAAACTAGGGCTGTGCGATTAATCAAAATCATCATATAATCGTGATTTATGCTTGCGCGATTTCTAAATCGCTTTACAGCACAATTTTCCGCGCCCCCGACCTCCCGCAGTATGCTATCCGAACCAATCAGAATGCAGCGCGCCTAAATGGAGCACGAGAACAGAACAGACCGGGCGGGCATACAAACGTAACACCAGGTCCACACACTCCGTCTGTGGTGCGTATTTTTTCCGTACCCATGTTAACAGATCAGAGCGTTCACACTGCACGCAACTGCGGTCCGGCAGTGCGCTCCAGGAGCGGTGCGTCTGCAGCAGTAGTCTGCTGTGCTGCACGTGCTGAATTAAAGTGGCAGCGCATTATTCGCGGTAAAAATTAACATGGATTGACACGGAAATTCAAGTAGGTATAACTGCAGACCGGAGATCTCCAAAATGGGGCGTGAACTCCAAAAGTG